>NC_052481.1:4668394-4845020 GCF_009730915.1 Dioscorea cayenensis subsp. rotundata | reverse complement strand
AAGGGTATTGCTTAACAAAACAAATCCTCCCAAAGGACTGCTACAGGTCAACAAATCACAGCCTCATTTTATTCTTAGGAAAGTTGATACCTATTTGTCCACATCCATTGTGGGCATTGATGTGGCTATGTGATAGCTATTCTCCAGAGTAAACATAGTCCGATGATAGCTATTCTCATTATAATGATCAGGTCACAGTCAACCAATTTAGATTTATAGGTCTTGGTCAAGATTTTTCCAGTCATAAACTAGACTATGCCTGATCCTTAATTTGATTTTTGTGCTTTTTAGGGTCAAGTCTTCATATAGTTTCTACCAAGAAAATGTTCTGCTGAAAGTTCAGACCCGCATTTTCGTCTTGTTTAATTAACACCATTTGTTACACATTGGGAACCAGAACTTATAACTAATTTGGCTCGGCTGTATAACCAGACCCTTAATGTTTTAAGCTCTTTTATTTGCATCACTGATTTTCAATAAATATCAAAGCCAACTAAAATTATGTGTTATTATTACTTTTAATTCATAATGGTAAGGATTCAAATCCTTGAACAAAAATTAGATTCTTTAGGTGTGAACTGATTAGTCTATCCTGCATCAATAAGGAAACAGTGTTGAAGTTGAACCAAGAACTCAGGAGATGTTCATTTGGTTTGAATGAAAGTAAATACAAGAATCAAATGATTAGTTTTAGCATGTGACACAATAATTAAGAGTCAATTCTCCATATTCTTTTAAAATCACAAAATTACCACATTTACTAAATTCATTCATGGATTTAATTAAGCAAGATAACTTACTAGTTTCCAAAGAAGAGAAAGTAGAATAATCCACGAATACCATATCATATAATAATACAAGCATGATGGAAGAGCTCTAGACTTCACATTCTACTCGCAATGTAATCATTAGCTAACAGCTGCAACCAAACATACAAGCTTGCTATATACAGTACTAATCAGAGGTGGTATCTACCAACATATGCAATGAGAAATCATATCCCGCCAACATGCAGAAAATGTGACACGCAGATCCTTAAGAATATACTCCTACATAATATTTCATCAATCATAATAGCTAAATTTCAGATATACATATTCTGGGAATGATTGGTGAAACCCCGACTTTGAAACAAAGATGCAGTCTAACAAATTATCATTCCTTATATCAGAGTAGAACAACCGCATTTTGTCATGAAATTTTGCCTGCTCTTTCATAACCTATGGAAGAGCATCCCAGCTTTGTGCAGAGAGAGCGAGACAATATCAGATGCCGTAGACATGGTTGGTAAACCTCTCACTGTAATCTGAGCGCAAAAGAGAAAATTTAAATCACTTATCAAAGATCAGATATCTGCACAGAAATTGGGGAATTAATCAATAATGAAGTCTTCATGATAAAGATAAAACACATCATTAAAACTAGCAGAGATCTTCATGATAACAGTAGCGACAGGTCACACAAAAATGTCATGTGAACTCTACCAAAGAATAAAGAGCTAATTTCAGAAAATAATTGTGTTGGTTCAAAATACGTAAGTAAGAAAAATGAAGGCATCAAATGTGATATGGACTGGCACAACCTTCAGTGGTAAATGAGATTTTTAAGTGTTATTCTTTACTGCAGGAGAGCAGAGACACAATGAGTAATCAATGAGAAGTTGAATTGCTCAGCAAGAGTCGAAACAACAAATTATATCATCGAGACACACATAATGACATATTACTAATGTGAGACTCTTATCAACCGACGTACTTCAATGCTCTTTAGAAAGCTAGCACCATCATTCTCAGACGAGTACCAGCTAACAACAATAAGAACCATTACCAACATAACAAAGACAAAAGACTTTTCCAAATACAAAGACTTTGGAAATATTTCCCAGGTTAATGTTGAGAGCTTCCTAAAGTCAGGGATGGAAGAAGAGCGGAGGACATACTGGAAAGAGGCTATATTGATATGAATGGAAAGCCTGGTGCAAGGCTTCGCTATCGTGAATCGGGAAGATTAAATAACTAAATAACTATACTTATGTTCATGTGCATGGAAGTGGTTCCTCACCTCAACCAGGGATAGAAGCAATCAATGACTCGAGAAAAAGTGAGCAATACAAATAAAAATAAAAAGATCCGAGAAAGGTCATCAGCATAGCTCAGCACTAAACATATCATATCAATCAGATGCTTGACAATCAATTCTCATAATAGAATTTCAATACCAAAGAATAAGAGTAGTTATGTGCTCACAGTATCTTCAGCTTTTATAGAACCACCGTGCAATGTGGTGTAGTGTTCCCTTTGTTGTTTCAAAAATTCACATTATTCTCGCCAATAAAAATTCGGTTTTCGCTTTCTCACCCTACAAAGGTGCAGATATCACATCAATGTCACTATACCATGAATACAAATTACTATCTACTTCACAAATTCAAATTAATAAAACAAATGCGGGTTGAGAATTCCAAGTCTAACAAGTAGAAGAAAAACTGTACTCATATCCCAAAACCCTATAGGAGAAGGCATTTGAAAAACATGATTATTTAAGTAAAAAGACACATGGTGTTCCAAGACAATATAAAAAAGCAAATAATCTGTCAAAAACAAATCCAATTTAATAATGCTCATTTATTTAATTCTTTAGAAATGTTAAACATTCTGCGGAGTAGAGATAAAAATACCCTACCTTCTTTCTAATCTAGCCAACAAAAGATAGTTTTTGCTCTTCAAATTGAAAGACCTTCAATATATGGTATACACAATTGAAGATGATATTTAATGAACTGAGATCATGACCATGGAAAGCTCACTATAAAAGAAGCACAACCTCCGATCTTGGAAAAATATTCACTAAATTTAGTTTGCAACTGATGCTTTTACATTAAAGATGACCAGAGATTGCTCACCTTCACATAAGCGCAATCCCCAATATCAAAAAGGCATCCACTAACATTAGCTTGCAAGTAATGGCATTTTACATCTAAGATGACCCTCGCCTTCATCACAGTCACTACAAACAAGGAAATGCATAATTTGAAAGCTGAAAGGGAAGAGAGAAAGATTGATAGATATTACTTACTCGCAGGATTACACCCTTTTTGGCTTTTCTTGCCCTTGGAAAGTAAGAGATACATTATTTAGAAAATGCAAGATTGATTAGTAAAACCTTGCTAATAAGAAAAACAAAAAGCTGCACAATTGAAAAGAATTGAAAGCATACATTAACTGGAATCAATTATCAAGAATACCTGCAAGTAACCTGATTTGAACCAATACAAACTTTTTGATAACGAAAAGAAAAGAATAGAAAATAATTCCAACAAAACAATAACATGAAAGGCATGATCTTTACCAACTAATTCACAATTCTAGGTCAACATACCTTCATATAGTGGTGTGGCCACCTCTGCCTAGCTTCTTCCTCTAGAACAGGGTTGCCAACAAAAAAGGTAGTCCCATTGACCTTTCTTAGGTACTTCGCATCAAAAGGAACAGTGTTCACTACGGGACGAGAAGAAACCTTCATCTTTTTGAAGTTGGGCCCTCCCGATTCTCAATCAAAAACTCTTCTTCATTACAGGACAGAGCAATAAGCTTCTCATTCTTCTTTCCAGGATCACCATCGGTTGAGTCCTCCAGTGAGCAGCACCTCGTCAAAGCCTTATCAGTGTGTAATGAGATCTGTGGACCCTCATTGCCAACAACGGAACAAAAACGAGAACTTTTGAGTTCAGAAACACTCCGATCACCATTATCAACAACCTCACTCTTAGAATTTGTGGCCACTGAATCCCCAAAAAAGCTTCTCGGAGAACTGCTTACAGCCCGCATTGCCCCCCATGGAATCGTGAAAGAAACTCGGAACCCCAGACTTCGCAGAGCGCCTCAACCCCCAGAGTTCAGGATTTTCAAATGCACGCTCAGGACCGATGTTGCCACGATCTCCACCATTTTTCCTCGCATTTGAGCAGGGTTTCAGGGCCTCAGACTTCTCCGTCGAGCCTCGAGTTGGAATCGAGCTCGCCATTGCTGGATTGAAGCTCCCAAAACCTCCGTGGAGGGGCTGAGGAGGAGAAAAAGGGGGAAAAATTAGGGCTTTTTTCGAGGGGAGAGAAGGATCGGGAGAATGGCGGGAGTTCTTTTACTACGAGTTGGCGGGGTAATACGACGGTCAAATTATTGGTTATATCGAAGAGTGGATAAACACCGTCCGATCATGTGGGACCCCTGATAATGAACGGATGTGATTGAATGATATGTGAGATACGTTAAAAGTAGTGATCCACTAACACAAAGCTCCATTTGGTGAGTGGGAACTGGGAAGTGAGCTCGCCGCAACAATCATTAAAAATTAATTTATTATATTGTTTTGTTGGGTGTTTGAATTTTTTTCTTTTTCTTTGTTTTTTATGAAATGTTTAATTTAGGAGAAAACACCCCAAACGCATTTATTTTCAACATATATTTTTGGGTTTTTTCAATGCAAAACCTAATATTTTTCAATGCTAAACCAAACACTTATAGAAATATTTTTGAAAAATTTTATAGAAAAATAAAATATATATATATATTTTTTTTTATATTATAACCCAACACAGTACTTGGGTCACCAAATATAAAGGCATATTGTGAATTGAATGTGTTCTTTATTGGTAGAGCTCAACTCTCTAAAAGAGCTCTCTCATATGCACATGCTCTTGGTTATAGGCTTAGTCAAGCCTAATATCTTTCATCAATATATATATTGTCATACTATTTTTTAGAGTATTTTATTTTATAAAAAACCTAGCTGTACAAATGCAATTGAATTTAAATCATCAATTGTTTTTTAAACCTTAAATCTTGTGTGTATTGCTTTCATATTAGATCCAAAATTCGGTGAATATGTGATCCATAATTAGGGACCTAGCCTTTGTAAAGTAATATCTATTCTAAATTACTTTTCTTTTGACATGTAGATACATGCGTTCTAAGTTTGTCTACCAAATTTTAAGATCTAAAATTTAAGAGGGAATAAAGGGTGTAGTGACTAACATGATTTTTTTTTTAACAAAAACGATAAGTACAAATCACGGGGGACAATAATGGCTCGCACCTCAGCCAACCGATACAGAGATTGGGTTGCAAGCCAGTTTCCTTAACCAAGGATCCTTGCCACCACTATAGCTAGCACATTTCAAACTCTGCCCATGAGCTCCAGCAATATATGTCTTTCGCAGTAGAGCCAACGCCACTAAGCTTCGAATCCTTTGGCATGTGATTTTGTGATTTGTGTAGAAAAATTAGTTTGTATTGTTGTGAAAAATCTAAAGTTTGATGTTAAGGTTTAGAAAAATTTTGGATTGTACGATGAATGTCCTTTTAGAATTTATTTTTCAAGTCCAAGATATTGTCCAATTAGGGCATGTCAAGTACTGATGAAACACTTGTGACAAGCTTTTTCTAATGAGACCTTAATCATGAAAATTTTTTAAAAACTAGCAATTCTTTAAAGCTACACAATTTATAGAATTTCTCAATATTTAGGCTTTGCGATGATTAGATGTTGTTCTAATTCAATTCTTACCTTAGTTTCAGAGTTAGTAGTGCATTTTGGAATTAGATTTTTTTTAAGTATGATCTAAATGAGATATAAACCTTGATGTTAATTGTAGTTATTGTGTACTTTAGGTAAATATTCCTATTTGATTGAAAGGTTGAGTTTTTGGCCGAAAGCAATAACTTTATTAAGCTAGAACATTATGTTAAAAAATAAAAGGCATAGAAAAAAAGAAAGAAAAAAACAAAAAACAACATAATTGCCACCCCAGCAACAAGACACCAAAAATAACCAAACAAAACACCTCCTAACAACTCGCAAACCAAAGGAATCCCCAACACCAATGGTAGTTCTCCACTACAAAACTTTGACCAATCAGAGAAAGCCAACTCCAGCCAATCAGAAGAAGCCAACTCCTCAAATTCAGCTCCACTAATCTAAGGTAGTGTTTGGCAAGCTGGATATCTTGAGATGGGGATGGAATATCCAGGGCTATAGGCCCATCTGGTTGTTTGGTTTCCCAGATGGGCCTGGATGGGGATGGCCCTCATCCGTAAAAATTGGATGAGTGGCGTCCCACCAAATCGGCGGGACGCCGCTCATCCCGTGATTCATTTCATCCTTCATCCCTCTCCCATCCATCACCATCCTGTACCACATTGCGATAAACTCACCGACTCTCGAAGCTCCAAAATCTTGGACGTAGGCGACAGCGAACAAGCATTCTTCTCTCAACATCCATCGCCGCCTCATTGGTCTCAACCATCTCTAACGACGGCAACAGCGAACAGGCGTTCTTCTCACAGGATCCAACGTAGCCTCATTGGTCTCAACCATCTCGAGTGGCGGAGGTAGCGAACGGGTGTTCTTCTCTCAGAATCTAGCACAGCGAACCAGTCTTCTCCTTCTTCTACTTCTTTTTTTTCATTAAAAATAAAATAAAAATAAAATAAGAAAATCTCGTAATGTTTATTTTTAATTGGAAAATATTTTATCTTTCAACTAGTAATTGGATTTAATCATGATCTCTTGTCCACTGTTTTGCATTCAAATTTTAGTTGATGCTTTGATGGATCATTATCCGTTTTCTCTTTTAAAATTTGGATTTTTTTTGTTAGTAAAATCATCTTAACATGGATTAGTGATTTAATGATGATTTTGAGATTTGATATTGTCTTGATTACTTTATCTCTTAATAAACAATATAATAATAAAATAAATAAATACTAAACTAAATTTCAGATCATGTAAAAAAACCATAGAAACAGTGAATACACAGCAGGGCATTTAAAAAATTCCATTAAAAATATACAAATGACTATTTATCTAATTTTCTCCGCCATCTATGATAAGTTTGTTTTCTTTATTTATGTGTTCATAAAGATTAAGAAAATCAATTAGAAACTAATCCGTTGATGTTGAATTTGATTAAAATAATCTTCCAAGAAGTGTTGCCCAAGCCTAGCTTTATGGTTTGAACCTATCTATGTGTAAATATGATAAGCACCAAGATAATGCTGCCTTAAAGGAATCTGCAAAAATATTCCTTATTAACCAGAGTCTAGTTTCCCCATTTGAAGCATTAAACTTCTAATATATTCAAACTTCTCAAGGTTAGATGTGTTCTTAATTAATATATTTGATATTTAACAATGAAGAAAAGACAACCAACTCATGCATTTAAACAATAATGAAAACAATTGCCAGTAGTGACATCACAAAAAGAACTTGGTGAGACAATCTAAAATGTAGTACAAGCTTTAAATGCTAAGTTGAAAGGCAAACTACATGTCTTTATGTGTTAGGGATCATTTACCTCTTTCTTCATATTTGTTCATTGTTGAGCTTACTTGCAACTAAATATCTAGTGGTTTAGAAATGTGGAACTTTAAATTTGTCATCTGCTTGATCTAAACTCAAGAAACTATTGAAAATGTTTGTGTTGTTAGATTATTGTGAAGTGTTTATATAAACATGATTTTTTGTGTAGAAAGTTTTGTTTTCCTTCTTAGGACATAATTATTTCAGCACTTAATGATTGAATTTTATCATTGTGGGAGCTGAACAATGTTTGCATTTACAACTGAATGTTTCCCTGCCAGATCATTTTTTATGGACGGCCGTGATAGACATTTAGACCCTTCAGCACTAAGGATTCAATATGGTAGTTGTTAATAATACTTGCATCTGTTGCTGGCAAATCTTCCAGGGCTGTTTACATATCTTCTCTCTGACTTCAGAGGAATGCTTTCAAGAAATATGTGAAACTAATGACTTAGAAACCCTACATATTAAAATATTATATATGTATAAGATTCTCTTATCTATCATAACTTAGTATGAATCAGAGACTTAGTATGAATCAAATATATTAGAGTTTATGAGTTCTACTCTTCTTATAATTAGTTTTCTGATTTTAATTATTATCACTAGTAATTGGAATGTAATGACAGTTGAAGGAATGGGAGTCATGAATGGGATTCATGAACATTTATTTTCCTTTCCACTTCAATTGTTGAATTTTTTTTTTTATGTCAATTAGGTGATTTTTCATGGAAAGGAATAAAAGAAAAACCACACAGAAATTACGAGAGGTCACAGCAATTGCAGCCACAATTATGGGAATTATAGTAACACATATAAATAAGCATAGATTATGACATGCACCCAATTCTCATAGAGGCTTGGATAGAGAGAATTATCTTGACCACTTATTAAATGGTGATGACACAACATGTATTAGCATGGTTAGAATGAATAAATTCACTTTCTTTGGCTTGTGTTCATTACTAGGATCTCGTGGATTGCTCAAAGATTCAATAAATGTCAATGTGGAAGAACAATTGATGATGTTCTAGTGTATTGTTGGTCACAATCAACAAAATAGAGTCATCAGACACAATTTTCTTAGGTCTGACGAAACTGTTAGCAGATATTTTAATCTTGTCCCACATCCCATTGGAGAATTACAAAAAGAGTTTATCGGACCTCCATCAAGTACTTTATCAACCTACATTGCACAACACTCAAGATTCTTTCTATACTTTAAGGTACATAATTGTATCTACATGTTTGCCAAAAATATAGAACAATCATATTTTAAGAATGACCCAAGAAACTTTCATGTTCTTAGGATTGTATTGGGGCCCTTAATGGCACACATATACATGGTTGGGAAGGGTCTGCACATGACTCGATGGTCATGCGTGATGCTTTAGAAAGACCCAATGGTCTTAAAGTGCCACAAGGTATAAGTTGCTATTTATTTACTGATTAATATACAAAACATAAATTGTTATTATAGAATATAACATAAACCTATATCATTTTGTTATTCAGGAAAATATTTCCTCGTCGACGCAGGATATGCTACAAGACCTGGATTTATAGAACCTTTTAGAGGTGTTAGATATCGCTTGAAGAAATTAATTTGGGTCACGTATTCGTGAAAACCCCAAAAGAATTGTTTAACCATAGGCATTTGTCATTGCGGACTTTAGTTGAGCATGCATTTGGGTCTTTGAAAAGTCGGTTTAAGATTCTCACTTCTAGGCCCTTCTTTCTATATAGTACCCTGGTTAACCTAGTGATTGCATGTTGCATTCTTCACAATATTATTATTAGACAGGGTGGTGATAAATTGATACCCTCTGAGGAGGAATGGGAACAAAAGATAAGAGTTCATACTTCGAGGAGAGAGCAACGTGAAGATGTTATAGAGTGGTTGGACAAAAGGGATCAGATAATGCATGATATGTAGAACAATAGATAGACGTATTTATGAAGGATATGTTATGTTATTTTTTTATGCTTATTTGTATTTCTATTACCATACATTGTAGTTTGATGTTGAATTGCTTTGGATTTCATATGTTGTGAATTCTTATGTTGTTGCTTGATGTTGAATAATTGATATAGTTGCTATGAATGAGTTCTTAAGACCAAGTATTCTATATTTTCATTGCTATATAAAGGTTTGTATAATGTTTGCAATGTAACAGGAAAAAATGGAAGCTAGTAATCATCTATCAAGTAGTAGAAAGAATGTAGGTAATATGCGCTGGAGACCGAGTGGGAGCAAATTTTTCTTGCAATTTATAGCAACACAGGTGGAAAATGGCGAAGTGTGATAAGACATTCAACCCACAAGCAATTCATACAGTCATACGTGCTTTGAGAGAGAATTTTGGTAAAGACTGTACCGAGTCTAACATACATAACCATCTCCGAACATTAAAGCGCAAATGGGTCATAATTAGAAGACTTCGAGAGATAAGTGGTGTGGGTTGGGACGAAGAAAACAAGAAAATAATTATGGGTGAAGAGGAATGCATGACATATTTGATGGTATGCTTTTTATGTCTCACAATTTTGTAGTCACCAATTACACTTTGTTTATATTTCTCTAACATTAATGATAATTTTTTATTGTTTTGTTAACCGAGCCATCTAAATGAAGAACCATATATAAATAAATCCATTAAAGACTATGATTTGCTTGAAGTTGTTTGTGGCAATGATCATGCAATAAGGCGTTTTGCTCACGATAGTATTGAGACACTCCCGACTGATGATGGTGTACCAAACTTTTCTCAAGATAATTTTAATATTGGATTGACACCAGAGGATCTTGGACATGGACAATTTGACAATAACTATGAGTTTGAGACACCCTCACCGACACCAAATAGCTCACAAGCGCGTACCTCTCAAGAAGCACAAACAAGAAAGAAAGTTAAAAAAAAGACATGCTAGTGCTGATTCTGCCTTCGCACAAACTGTAGGTTCAAAAATGGATAGACTTGCACTTGTAATTGAGGAGCATAACCTAGTCACTCTTACCACCAAGCTAAGTGAAGCATGCATGAAGCTTACTAAAGTTGGTTACTCAACACGTGATGTGGCTAAAGTTTATTCATATTATGCAGATAATGAGACCATAACATTCAAATTCTTGGGCGCGCCAAATATTCTCCGCTAGTACATGGCAGAGGAACTTGTAGGACCACTAGAACAAATTTTTTAGTTTGTGATTGTAAACATGGCATGTGTTTTTCTTGAGGATTGATCGCTTGTGTTTTTTAGTTTTGAACTATGACACTATGTCTACAATGTTTTTTTTAACTTGGTTGTAAACTTATAGCTTCACTTATAGTATTGAATTTATTATTAGTATGTAATGCTATCAGATTGGAACTCTATTTTGAGGTTTATTGAATTGTTGTAATGCTAATGTTTTCATTGTCTTAATCCATAATCATTTTGTCATTAGATACAATAATTAAGTTAAATTTTTGTTTCTTTACATTATGATTTTATTAATTACTACAGTTTAAATGTTTATCTCAATATTTTAAACTAATTAAATTCAATTCAAAAAATCAATTTAAATAATAAATTGTTATGTTATTCATTAATAATCCATTAAAAATATTTCATGCTAAATAAATAAAAAAATGACCTATTAATATTTGTTATTTAAATCAAATACTTACTTAAAATATTTAAAAAAATAAATTTCTCTAATCATCCACTATAATTGAATTTAATTAAACAATTTGAAAATATTTTAAAAAATTATTAATTAAATAAAGGGGTAACTTCACCTCCTCATGGATAGGGTTATCATACCACTCCCATATCCATCCCACCAAACATTCAAAAATGGATATCCAAAACTTTACATATCCTTATCTCTCTAACCAAACACCAAACAATCTTTAACCTTACTATTAAATCCCTCCAACCAAACACTTAAACATGGATATTCCCATCCATGGATATCCCGGTTCATGGAATACAATATCCCACTATCCTAACAGTACCTAAATAATCAAACACCAGAATAAAAAAGGACCTACCACCAACAAGCGAATGTCCCACCACCCTAATAGTCTCTTAAGTTGCCCAATTAGAAGCAAATCCAGGCAACTTAACTACAAATCCAGTAATATTCGCCACTAGAATACTCTAATTTACAACTTACAGAACCTCATCAGAAAACCACATGTTTATTAAAACATTGTCAAACTCATGAGAAGTTTAACTAGAATATTTCAACATCATAACCTTTCTTCTCCTTATATTATTAGTTGTATGGAAGTTGGGAAGTAATCTTAAGTTGTCATTTGAATTGCCATATCTGTGGGTTGAACTGAAATGAATGAGCAATCATCAAGAAGCCATTTTGTCTTTTCTCCCATTCAATTTCTTGGACTAGATTGGTCTAATGTCATTAACTGGAAAATTTAGGCGTGAATTACCTAGAAAATAATATTAAAATCATCAAATCTAAATTGGGTTTTTTTTACCTATTTGACCATCTTTTTTTTATTATTATTGTTAAAATTGCCCTAGGGCAATCACATTAATGCCCAGTCATCACATGGGCTACTGGCTGGGCTACTGACTGGGTATTTAAAAAAAATTTAAATAATAATAATATTTTAACTTATTAATCAAGGAAGGGGAATTTTTGAACCAAAAAATCCCAGCGGTGACGTGGACAGGAAAAACAATTCCCTGTATTTGGGTTCAAGCTGGAGTAAGGGATGGGCTTAGAAATTCGGGGCCAATGCGTGACAAGTTTGATTATCCCCATTACAACCACTATATTGTTATCAAAATCTAGAGTTTTTTAACAGACTCTTTTTTCCAATGCATGCTATTATTATTATTATTATTATTATTATTATTATTATTATTATTATTATTATTATTATTATTATTATTAGTTGTATGGAAGTTGGGAAGTAATCTTGAGTTGGCATTTGAATTGCCAGATCTGTGGGTCGAACTGAAATGAATGAGCAATCATCAAGAAACCATTTTGTCTTTTCTCCCATTTAATTACTTGCACTAGATTAGTCTAATCTCATTAACCGGAGAATTTAGTCTTGAATTACCTAGAAAATGATATTAAAATCATCAAATCTAAATTGGACTTTTTACCTATTTGACCATCTTTTTTTTATTATTGTCAAAATTACCTAGGGCAATCACACTAATGCCTAGTCAACACATGGGCTACTGACTAGGCTGTTGACTGGGTATTAAAAAAAATTATTCTAAATAATAATAATATTTTGACTTATTAATCTAAGGGCATCCCTGGGCAATCACACTAACTTATTTGGCTATTTTTTTTATTATTATCAAAATTGCCCTAGGGCCATCACATTAATGCCCAATTAGCACATGAGGTTACTGATTGGGTATTTAAAAAAATATTTTAAATAATAATAAATTTTAATTTATTAATTAGGGAAGGAGAATCCTTGAACCCGAAAAATCCCATCAAGGACGGGGACGGGAAAAACAATTCTCAGTATTTGGGTTCATGACTAGGGTCAGGGATGCCCTTAGAAATTCGGGGACGCTGTGTGACAAGTTTGATTGTCCCCATTATAGCCACAATATTGTTATCAAAATTTAGAGTATTTTAACGAACACTTTTTTTCAAATGCATGCTATTATTATTATTATTATGGAAGTTGGGAAATAATCCTGAGTTGGCATTTAAATTGCTAGATCTGTGGGCCTGTGGGTCCAATAGAAATGAATGAGCAATCATCAAGAAGCCATTTTGTCTTTTCTCCCACTTAATTACTTGGACTAGATTGGTCTAATCTCATTAACCAGAGAATTTAGGCTTGAATTACCAAGAAAATGATATTAAAATCATCGAATCTAAATTGGGGTTTTCACCTAATTGGCCATCTTTTTTTATTATCATTATCAAAATTGCCCTAGGCATGTCTAGTCAGCATATGGGCTACTGACTGGGTATTTTAAAGAAATTATTTTAAATAACAAAAATATTTTAACTTATTAATTGGGGAAGGGGAATCCTTAAACCCGAAAAATCCTAGCGGGGATGGGGACGGGAAAAATGATTCCCTATATTTGGGTTCAAGACTGGGGTCAAAGATGGGCTTAGAAATTTGGAGCCGATGCGTGGCGAGTTTGATTATCCCCATTACAACCACTATATCGTTATCAAAATCTAGAGATTTTTTAATAAAATATTTTTTCCAATGCATGCTATTATTATTATTATTATTAGGAAAAATGAGAGGGTGAAGCTTGGATCCCCTTTTCAAGTTTTTTTTTAACCTATGGAGTGTTACATATTTTTTTGGCAAGAAGTCCCGCATTGTTTTGCAAAGATCTTTTTGACAAAATCTATCACTTATGAAATATTCCATTCGTGATAATCTAATATATCATCACTAATATGTTTTGCGATACTAAATCCTTTTGGTTGAAATTCTATCACAAAAACTATTGGTGATATTAACTTTCACCAACTCAAAATTTTCATCTATAATGCCCACGTTATTTTTTTTGTAGTGCAAGGCCCTAATTTTAGCATGGTGTGGCAAGGCTGGTGGCATGGCTACTGGAGAGAGAGAGATGTTAAGAATTACGTGCAAGAAAGGGTTCATGGGTTGCTAAGGAAAAGAAGTTGAAAACAAGGGTTGAAAAGGTTTGACTTGGTATGGGGTCCATAATAACACTGGGTAAATTACAGTCGTGGCCACAAAAGTTTTGGGTTTATAACTTGGCTAAAAAACTTTTTTTTTCTAGCACAAAACCCATAAAACTTTGCTCCCAACACATGCAAAGCCAAAATGGGTTGTTTCCGGTGAACAAGCACAAGTGGTGCTGATGTGTACATCGAATAAAATTATTATTTGATAGATACTACACACGTGGCATGTGAGTTTTGTATTATGAAAAATATATTTTTTTGGTCATAGAGTTATAAACCTAAAACTTTTGTGGCCATGGGTGTAATTTTCCCATGTTATTTATTTCAAACACATGAACTCATTTATTTGATCATTAATGCCACGTGTGCTCGCTCACTGGAAACAATCCGGTATGGCTTTACGTGAGTCCTAAGCGAAGTTTTATGTTTTTATTAGTAAAAAGATCTTTTTTTGGCCATAGATTTATAAACCCAAAATTTTTATAGCCATGGGTGTAATTTATCCATAAAATTGGAATACGATTCTTATCACTTTTATTAAAATATGCTTTCTCTTAATTTGGACATCCCAAGTCAAACTTGTATTTCTGATGTTAGGTTTTCTTTTTAATTAATGGGTAGTGTTCAAGTTAGATTTTATTCACTATAGGGAAAAAGGTTAGATGACCCTTTCTCTCCTTACCTCTTCATTCTTGTTTCCTAGAACTTGACTACCATTCTTAGTTATGCTTTGAGAGTGAACATGGTGCATGCTATTGATCCCCGACTAACTTATAATTTCAATCACATGATGTTTGCTAATGATTTAATTCTTACTACTAGTGCAACTAGGAAGTCCACCCATAACTGCAAGCTTTGGTTAGTACATATACTATCTTGCTAGTAAAAAACTAATAATGCCAAATCAGCCATTTCTTTCTTAGTTGGTCAATAAGATGTTTATAAGAGCATTAGAACAATTTTGAATCTCCAAATAGGTACTTATCCTTTTAGTTACTTGGAAATTCTTATTGCTTCTAATAGATTTCTTGTTAATTATTTTCAATGTATAGTATCTAGAATTACCAGTACTGTTACATCCTAGAATCATGTCATATCTTTAACGTTGGAAAAGTTATCCTGGTTAATAGTTCACTATTGCCCATTCATCTTACCTTTCAACATATTCTATTCCTAATTTAACTCTATGTCCAAATCAGCTAGGAAATTCTTATGAACAAGAGTGGCAAAGATAGTGGCATCCATCTAATTAGTTGGGACATTGTACACTTGATAGGACCGAGGGGGGCCTAGCCATTTGCAATATTATAACTGCTCTAATGGCTAAGAATGTCCTCAATTCTAAATATGTAATGATCTCTAGTGTTTTAAAATTCCTTTGGCAACTAAAACTAGTAACAAATGTTTTACCTATGGATTAGCTATCCTAATCCTAGTAACAAATGTTTCATAAAATATCTCTAGTGTTTAAAATTTCTTTGGCAACTAAACCAACCTTTTTGAATATGACTTGGGTATCAATATCCTCAAGATTTCAAGCCTTTTTAAAATTAAACATTGGGATATGGGGAGGTTGAGATGCACCTTCCTCATGAGGACATGACTAGCAAAACATTTATTCACGTTCCAATTGGTCCGATTACTCATTCGCGAAATAAGCAATTCAAAGAGGTTTTAAATGGACTAGTTAGAGAAATTTGGGCCCAATCTAATCTATGGAGGCCCATTGAAGGTGATAAAAATATGTCACATGGCGGGGAATATATCATTCAAATTCAATTTTGTGAAAGAAATCTTCAACGATGCAACATAAAAGACACAAATCAAAATTAAAGATTACTAGCCATTTTTAGCTTTACTACAGAATCAACTTTAGCAAAATAATTGTTATTTTGTTCCTCGTTTAGTTTGCGTTAATTTGGAGATTCTAATTCTTTCATGCCAAAAAATTAGAATTTTTCATACTTAGTTTGAATAATTTAGGAATTTTTGCATTAATTTAGAGATTTTTTTAGTTGCCAAAATTCATTGACTCTTCTATTTAATAAGCCTTTTCGGCTCAAATAATCAGATCACCTTTTAGTAGAAAATTGTGAGATTCTTTTAAATTCTCTTTTAGTTCTTTGAAAACTATTTGAACTTATCGGAGTTTCGGTGGCACTCAACCACTGACTTATCCAACAACCTTCTACAAACGGTTCATGGTGTCTTCACATGCCGAGGTTCTTGCTTGACATAAGCAACGGGTTGAGGTTCCTTCCCAAGCTAGCACTAGCAAACAATCCGAGCTAGTTTTGTTATGGGTTTCATCAAGAGTTGACAGGGTTCACATCACTTCCATTCTTGCTTGAACTTTCCTATACTAATCATGGGAACAATTGATCTAGGCAATGAGAATTGCTAGGATTGGTTCACCCTTAGGCAAGAATAAAACCAATTTTGTAGTTTTCACCTTTTTAAATGGCAAAGTATGGAAAGCTTTACTTGGTGTAGCTAACAATTGTTATGGAAATTATGTGTGGCTCCCAGAGTAAAATTTTTTTATATGGTTGGTGATCGCTTGTAGGGTGAAGACTTATAATTTCTTACATGCAATTAATCTTGTGCTTGAATCTCTCATATGTTTTATATGGATTTGAAAAGAATAATGTTGAACATCGCTTTCTCTCTTGTCCAAAAGAAAAATTAATATAAAATTTGTTTGGCAATTTTAGTGGCAACCAAATTGAATTCAATGATTAAGGCATCAAGTGTCCTGGATACAAGTCAACATTGATAGTTGTTGCCATATGGCTTTTATGGAAGGCTGGATGTAACCTAATATTCAATAGAATGGTGCTTGTTTCAGTGAACTAACACAAAGCTATTAACCATGTGAATGAATACAAAATATTGCAACTAAAAACCAAAGTGGGAAATTTTTATTATTCTTTGGGAATTTTGGTTTCTTGGGATATACTCGGTGCTTCTTGGGTATTTGAGTCCAATGTTGGGGTGCTGGGTTTTTTCATTTTGGATATTAATTATAAGGTTTTAATTTAATAATGCTGTCAAACTAGGGATGAACCTAAAAATTGGGCATATATATACTTATTGATTGTGTTGAATTGGCTATAGCATTGAAGTGATTTGGGCTAGGCTTGCTTGGAGAAGGAATCAAAGAATCACAAATATATAGAAGCTTTCTAATGGATGCTGCTACATCTAATAGCGAGCTACTTCTGAAGGAATGGAATTATCTTGTCGATTATTTAACAACTCATTGGAAGTGTGCTCCATGTTTGTCATTGTATCAAAAAGGGATAGACCTTCATAGATGGTTGACGAAGGCTTTTAAGTAGACATGATTTAGTTTTTCCTTTATAGGAAGGGGTCGTTTGGTTGACAAAATCATACTGTCAGAAATAGAATTATTAGAAATATGATTCCCAAGTCATAATGAAAGACATATATGCAATTTTTGTTTGGTTGACAAGACAGTAATGTGGTTCGAATGTAATATTACCGTGTTTGGTTCTCTAGGAATCTTCATTATAATTTTTTTTACTAAAATACCCTTATCTAATAAATGCTAAATATATTTGAATTCATAATATTTTCTAGTAAATAGCAAAATTGTTTAATAATAAATATTTGTTATTATTAAAAATAAATTTTTAATTTTGATATATTTAATTTTTATTAATATTAAATAAGTCAAACTTATTTTAAATATATATATATATATATATATATATATATATATATATATATATATATATAACTTTTATATTTGAGAAAAAAATTAATCTCAAATGATTTTTATCTTCATCCAAACATTAAACTTGCTCAAAGTTATTTTATCTTCATCGAACCATTAGACTTGCTCAAAGAGAAGGAAGACAAGTTCTGAGGTTAGAGTTTGGAAAGCAATTTTTCTTATTTTTTAAAATTTTGAAAAGTTAATATTTTTAGATTTTATTGAATTTGATGGTATATTGAGAATAAAAATTCACATTCGGCCCCAAATGTGAGATTACTATAACAATCACATTATCGGTAATAATGATCAAGTTATCAAATTCCAAGAATATTATATTCCCATTTTATATAACCAAATAACATAATATAAGATTATCTTGTCCACATTCCTGGGGTAATGTAATACTACCCCTCAACCAAATGGCCCCGGTGATCTTATATAGCTCCATTTTACAACCTAGATATTTGATTAGTATCAAAGCTATTGTTGTGTGTAGCTCTTTTAAAAATTAAAAAAAGAAAAGCTTCTTCTTAATGTTAGGAGCTTGTAAGCACATTAATACAAATGGAATTGTGAGTACACCTTTTAATAAAATTAAATGCTATATATATACGGTTAAAATTTGATTTATTTGTATATATACCTCTCTCATTTACAAATAGCATTAAAATATATATTATTATATATTAAATGAACAATGACTTGTGTATATATACCCCTAAAATTTTTTAATTATTATTACATTATCTCTAAAAAAATTAAACTTATTTCATTGATTGCATTAACATTGCCCAGTAATTTAAAATTTTAAATAGAATTCTATTTTTATTATTTAAAAATCCTTATTTATATAATTTGTAATATATTTTAATAGTATATGTAGCATAGAGGTTATATATACAAATTAATATAATTTTAAAAGTATACCCACAATTAAATGAATTTTAGGGGCTATACATACAAAAGTGCCATTATGAATCTCCCATTATGCATACAAAGGTAATTCACAATCTCCCATTTGATTAAGAATTAATTAAATATTTTTATGTAAATATTTTTATGTAAAATTCAAATTACCCTTGCTTTTCTATATATAAAACAAAAGGAAGATAAATAATTTTTATCATTTGGTTTTTAGTCATAGAGATATACAAGTATAGAAATATTTCAATGACTATATCACAAAAAAAAAAACAAAAACAAAAACAAAAACAAAAACAAAAACAAAAACAAAAATAAAAATAAAAACAAAAACAAAAATCATAAACAAAGTGAAATTATTTTCTCTTATATAGTGTTTGGATTCAAAAATAGCAAGGAAAGTAAAATAAGGGAAAATAAAAGAGGGTTGAACACTTATTTGGATAATCAAATTTTATAAAAGCATGTTTGGATACACTAATTGTTGTGTATTTTAAAAAGCTAAAAACAAAAACACGCTTGGTTAGCATAGAATTATTATGACATCCTTTTATTTTATTTTTTCAAATTCGTATTTTTTTATTTTTTTATAAAATTTTATTTTCATATTAGTTTACTTAATTGTATTATTAAATAAAATAGGTACCATAGATTGATATTGTATGGGTAAAAAAAATTTCATGCACCATTTGGAACTAAAAGAATTATACATGTTGATAATCTTCCAATAACTTAGTTGCAATTTCATCTTTAACATGTGCCATTTGATGTAGCTTATTTGGTACCATAAGGAAGATATAGGGTTTGCTGCTCCAAAGAATTAAAAACAATTTTGGAGGTTAGCCTAAAAAACAATTATATATATATAATCAAATTTGACTCATTTGTTTTTTTAAAAAAAAATATAGGGGAAGGAGGGGCTATAGAGACGTAGGTATATAATGTTTTTTGGGAGATCAAGTAAAAAGTCAATAACTCAAACAATAGATTTTTACAAATATTTTTTCAATAAATAAATAAATTATATATATATATATATGATAAATCCTAGTTTATAAAAATCAAGGGTCAACCAATAATTTTTAGTTTGACAAGACTTTGTGCTGAAAAGTTGCGTAGTTCCTTGTCCCCGAGAGTGTAGACACAAGTAGAGATATATATGTCCTTCTCATCTTAGACAAAAGTGTTTTCTCACTTGCTTTCCTAAAGAACCAACTAATTTCTCTAGTTCAAGTAAAAGGTCTCCTAGGAATATTAATAGTCCGTAGAACTCTAGACCTTACTGCTCAAGAGAAAGCACATTCCAAAAACAAATGTTTTGTCCAATCTCCTCACTAGTAGAACAATAGAGCACACACACATTAGAATTAATAAACGCCTAGGCAAGTAGCTTATCTTTAGTTGGCAATCTGTTTTGCAGAGCCAACCCAACAAAAGAATACCTCGGAACATTGCTTAGAGACCAAACCAATTTAGCCCAACTGACTTTTTTGCTCAAACTATGATAATCATTTCAGTGCATTAACGACACTAAATTCCCCCTTCTTATTTGGTCTCCACAAAATGCAATCCCTTAAGTTAGCATTAAGTTAGCATTAATAACAAAATTGCGGTTGAGGAACTCCAAGACCCTTTCCATATTAGAGTTCCATATAACATGGAGATACCAACATCTATTATTCCATAATTCACAAACAAAAGCTTTCTTAAAAATGTTTGAGCCTCTTAAATTGATCCCAGGAAATAAATCTGCAAGAGAAGACCCATTGCACCATGGATCATACCAAAAGGAGAAATTTTCCCCATTCCCAAGCTTATAGACAAACATAGGCTTGGATACACTTCTCAACTTGAGTAGATTCCTCCAACTCCGAGCATTATCAGTAGTTTTGGTAATTCCCCAAAAACCGAGCCTTTCAATTTAATCTTAGTTACCCAAATAGCCCACAATATTTGTTTCTCTTGAATCAATTCCCAAATATGCTTCATGAAAGCTGCTTAATTCCACAAATATAGAGGTTTTACCATATTTAGTATTTGCATTTTACTTAATCTAACCCTTTAGTCCCTGTCTTTTAATTTGTCCTCAATATGTCTCTCTATTGTTGAAATCGGGCAAATTAAGTCCAACCCCTCACGGTCATTCCTTCTTCCGTCTATTTATGCTGATGTGGCATTTCATCAATTAAATATTAATAATTTTTTTTTTCTGCCATTGAGTCGCAGGTCTCAATGGCCCTTCAAGCCTGTCGATTTTACTCTAGCCATCTTCTTCAATCCCTTTACCCTAACATACCCTCTTTCCAACCATCTTCCCAATATACATTTATCCTCAAATTATATACATATATACATGCATGCAATGTGGATACACAAAAGTATATATACAGCGAGGAAGCCCCATATGAAGCTGCAAAAAGAAAAGATCAAACAAACAGAGAATGTGGAGGAGGGGTATGCTAGCTTCAAAAATTCCAACAAAAAAACTCTATTAGTATTCATCCCGAAATCATCGTCTCTAATTGTCTTCTTTCTTTACAATAGGAAACAACATCTCAAGCTCTTACTCTTTCAATATATATATATATATATATATATATATAAACTTTTAAATTCTTCAAACAATACACTTCTTATTCTTCATCTCTCTCTTTAACTCAGTTTGTTGTAGGTTTGGAGATATAATTTCTTCCAAGGAGGAGAAGAAGAAAGAGATGGATATGGTGTTGATCAAGAGTGAAATTAATGGGAATGGAAAGAGACTCCTCGGTGTTGTCGGAGGTTCATCGAAGGGTGGTGATCAAGTTGTGAAGTGTATCAAGAGGAGAAGAAGAGAGCCATCACTGCCACCAATCTCATTTGCGCGTCATCATCTCGGTTTTTTTTTTTTGTCTAGGTCTTCATTTGCTGCCGTCGCCGCAACCGTTCTCGATGGTTGGTGGGCTAGGGTTGGAGGGAAAAGATGAAAGGAAAAGGCTATCGGGTTCAGATCCACTAAACCCCTTTATTTAAAAATTAGGTGAAAAAAATTAAAAAAACATATTTTTATTAATATTTAATTGGTGAAAATGACACATTAGCACAAATAGACGGAGCAAAGAATGGCCGTGAGAGGCTGGAGTTAATTTAACCGATTTTGACAATAGAGGACCTATTGAGGACAAATTATAAGATAGGGACTAAAGGGGTAGATTGAGTAACATACAAGGACTAAATAGGATATTTTACAAAAACATATTAATTTATAATTTAAGATTAAAAATGCAAAATATACAAGGTCAATACCCATACAATAGAGTAGTTGATATTTCATTCCCTGTCACCATATCACTGCACTCAAAGTATCTAGCACAAAAATTAAAGTTTTCATGGTATATGATATCGAGACATTATTGACCTATGATGTTCATTGGTCTTATTTAGCTGGTCTCTTGCTGGTTTGTCCAAGTAAGGAGATAAATATGACCAAGATTGAAGCTTACTATAATGAAGACTACAGAGTACAGAATAACTTAGAGGATGGGGTTCAAATTCATTATGTGAGTTGTCTACATTTATCAAATATGCATACTATGATGATGAAAGCCATTTTATTGGCTATGCTCTTGTTGTTGCTCAAGAGATTGAAGAAGTCACTGAACCTAGGAGTTATACAGAAGCTATTACTTATTCTGATTCCTCCAAGTGGCTAGCTGTGATGCAGGAAGAGGTTGAAAGTCTCCACAAGAATGATACTTGGTAGTTGGTGAAACTACCAACTGGTAAGCGAGTTATTACTTGTAAGTGGATTTACAAAAGGAAAGATGGCATTTCAGGTGTTGAAATAGCTAGATACAAGGCACGGTATGTTGTCAGAGGTTTTGATCAATGAGAAGGTATTGACTTTAATGAAATCTTCTTTCCTGTTGTTCGTCATACCTCTATTCGAATGTTGCTTGCCTTGGTTGCTCTCTATGATTTAGAGCTTGAGCATCTTGATGTAAAGACTACTTTCCTTCATGGTGATTTGGAAGAAGAAATTTATATTCAACAACCTGAAGGTTTCATGGTTCCTAGAAAGGAGAACCACGTTTGTTGTCTCAAGAAATTTCTTTATGGCCTCAAACAAGCTCCCAAACAGTGGTATAAGAAATTTGACTCATTCATGTTGAGTTAAGGCTATTCTAGGAGCCAATATGACAACTGTATCTACCTTAAAAAGGTTTCTAATGGGTCCTTTATATATCTATTGCTTTATGTTGATGATATGTTGATTGCAGCTCGTGATATTACTCTAATCAAGGAGTTAAAGGCCCAGTTAAGCAATAAGTTTGAGATGAAAAACTTGGGTCCTGCCAAGAAAATTCTCGGAATGGAGATTTACAGAGATCGTCAAGCCGAAAAGTTGATGTTGAAATAGAAGAATTATATTCAGAAGGTGCTTGATAAATTCAATTTTAAAAATGCTAAGCCTGTAAGTACTCCTATTGTATGCATTTTAAGTTGTCATCTGATCAGTGCCCAAAATCCGAGGAGGACAAGGAACGCATGGCAAGTGTTCCTTATGCATGTGCAGTTGGAAGTCTTATGTATGCCATGATTTGCACTAGACCTGATTTGGCATATGCTGTGAGCTTAGTTAGCAGATACATACACAATCCTGGTAAAAAGCACTGGAATGCAGTGAAATGGATACTTTGTTATTTGAAAGGTATTGGTGATATTGGTTTGATCTTTGATATGAAAAGGTCTAATGCAGCCTATATTACTGGTTATATCGATGCCGATTATGGTGGTGATCTAGACCGGAGAAAATCTATCTCTAGTTATATTTTGTCTTTCTGTCGGCCTTCTATTAGTTGGTGTGCTTCTCTTCAGTCAGTTACAGCCTTATCAAGCACTGAAGCTGAGTACATCGCAGCCACAGAACGAGTTAAAGAAGTAATATGGCTTCATGGGTTATTCAATGAGCTAGGTTTGTCTCAGAACATTCTTGCTGTATTCTGTGATAATCATATTGCAATTCATCTTACCAAGAAAAGTGGTTACATAGTAAGACCAAGCATATTGACATTAAACACCATTTTGTTCGAGATATTGTATCTGTTGGAAACATTTATGTGAAAAAGATTCATACAGATGATAATCCTGCAGATATGTTGACAAAACCACTTTCTATTCCCAAGTTCAACTATTGTTTGGACTTGGTTGGTGTTCTTCAACACTGACTGCCCTTCAGGGCTTATATGCGGCAAAGGCTCTTTATTCGGATATTGATGCAAGGCGGAGTTTGTTGAAGTTGCCTCATATCCGCATCTGGTTGGAATTCTTCATCACTAAGGCATGTCTCGATTGGCGTGCCAAATGTTATCTAGAAGATTTCTTCATTGTGAAAGTAAACTTCATGGTTAAGAAGTTTTCTTCATTGTTAAGTAAACTTCATAGTTAAGAAGATTTCTTTATTGTTAAGCAATCTTCATGATTAAGAATCCTCCAAGGCGCTTCCTATAAATAAGCCTCTTTCATTGTATTTGTAATGAGAATCAATCCATTCTATTTCCACAAAACTTGTAGAGAAGAGTGTTCTTCTTTAATACCCCTTTGAGAGGATTTATTGTACTCTTTCTTATTTTCTTAGTGGATTTTTCTGGCCTTTGCCGTTGTGGGTTTTTCTTCCGGTACTCGGGTTTCCCATGTTAAAATCAGTGTGCTCTTTTCTTGCATTTGATTTCTCTTTTGTGTGATTCTAAAATAAACGCATCCGCAATCGCACTCGTACCATTCCTAACACATACACACGCAAAGTTATATATTCCTAAAACTTAAATAACATATTTTTATACTTTAGAACCCAAAGCAATGACCAAAGGTTTAAATGCCACCGGTGATTTAACCTGTATAATAAATATTGTTTTAATAATTGAAATCTGATATTAACACACACGCACATACATATAATTTATATTTGGCAAACTATAATTTTGGCATTTGTATACCCCTCTCGTAGCAAGCCATCAGTTATCCCATTAAGTCAGTAATCAATAGAATGATTTTTGATCTTTCGTTCAAATGCTTTGACAAATATATTCTCTCTCAAGAATTTTTATGAAGATTATAAATATAATAATTAAATCTAACATATTTTTAAATTACAAGTATGTATGAAATCTCAATCTATTTATATAAGATACACAAAATATTTCAGCTACTCTTCATCCATTATCACATGATAATTGTCAGTTAACTTGAGTTATATATGTATATATATATATATATATTAAATAAACTTTGAGGCTAATGTGTACCATAAAAAAAAAATTTTAACGTTGTCCAAACATTATATTTATACTTGTTTTTATACTTCTGTAATAAAACTGCGGAAAATAAGTTGCAAGCATATATATAAGTATTTATTATTGACAAGTCACAATGAGAACGGAGATTAGAACAAGAAACTCAGAACAAATCACTAGTTACAACATGGACTTCCAACAAGCAAACCAATCTGTTTTGAAGGCAAAAACCAATCATAACACAGTTGCAAACCGTTAGAATTACATGCAATGGCTCAGTTTGTCATCAGTGTATGCAACTAATCCTTATCCCAATTCATTCGATCATCATCTCATTGAGTTAATCGATCCTAAGGTACACCAAAGCTACCACAACTTTTTCATACAACTTCAACTGAAAATTCTGAGTATAGCTCTTACAGTTTAGCATGTTTTTTCATCAATATATATATAAAGAACAACTAGTGATAAGATCTGCAGCTCAGCTGAAACTTTCATAATTTGAATTCCAGCTTCTCAACTGCCAGAACATGGTGCAAACAATATTTAAAATGACTGTATAGCGTCTGACATGAATCACAGCTTTCAGTTATGGAACAAATGTACCTTCTCAACAATATCTGCTGATGCATAACCATTATTCTGCTGCTTCTTCAGAGTTTCGATGCGAGCTCTCAGTGCAATGTTTTGTTCTTCGGCCTAAAAAGTTACCATTAAATCACATAAACCAAAAGATAGCAATGGCATGAAAGTAGAATCATAAGCTCTTTTGTAGAAAAACACCACAGTTGTATCGATCTATGACATTTGTACAGTTGAGAACTTATACTGGGATAATATTTAAGCATGAAGTCACTTGGTTTTGATATATCAAGAGGCCGATTACAAGTTAAACTCTTCAACACTCATGCTTCTATGAATTCGTAAAAAAGGCCAACATTAATTTAATTTCTCTCGTCCTCAATGCTGATCATTCATTGTCCACAATGTGCAAAAGAAGGTTTAGCAAGTTCCTGAAATTAAGCCATTGACGTTTCTCCAATTTTGAAGTTACCTTTTCTAGCATACTCGTCAGGTATTGAGCTTCATCCTTCTTTACTTTTGAGATCTTCTCTTTGATATCTGCTACATTTTCTCTGCATTTAGTTAAAAGAGCATGAAAAACTTTTGAGATCATTCATTGTCCACAATGCCAGTCATGAAAAACTATTTCATATAACTAATCAAACTCTGCATTGACAACCCAATCAAATAACCGTTCAGTTAAATCATCAAATATTATCACAAATAACTAAAACATGACTGCCAATCAGAAAGATTGCTCTTGGCATTTTCACATATATATATATATATAATATAATATATTAATCAGTATGCACATTTACTGTTTTCCAAACACACATAACTACTTCCCTGCAAATGGTATACATTAATATTTCAAGAGTATGGCATAACAAGTAATATAGCAAAATGGAATAACAAGGTAGTCAAACAAAACAGCATAATTAACATATTCATATAAAATTAGAAAACCATAAAAGAGACCTGTTTCTCTTATGCTTTACAAAAAACTGAAACATACTGACCAACTGGATTTTATTCTGTTATAGCAATCAAAAACGAGTTTTATAAAAAAGCCAAAATTGTAAACCATTTGAAGAAAGTTAAACACAAAACACAATACCCCTAACTATCTTTGATTTGGGAAAATATTTAATTCATAATTACATTGAGTTGAGGATCACGAGTACTCACTTATCCATAGATAGCATGTCAAGGCTTTGCTCTTCCACAAGTTGCTCTATCATAGCCAGAATTTTACTGACCTATGTCATTAATTAGTATTAAAAAAAAAAGTTTATTTAGCAAATGGAACTACTTAATCTGAAAGTAATATATAATGATAATCTGAACACAAACTCTGGGAATTTAATTTGTTACTTGCAATCCCTATGCTGGTGACGGAATCCACATGAATGACATGACATTCAAGAGGGAAAAAACAGAGACTAAGATGTATTTTGAGAAAATCACGCAAAAATAGTTAGAACTTCTATATTTTAACAATTCACAAAATATAATTAATGATTTCTGGTTACATGTTTTCATTATCTGATAAAAACTACGAATACATCAAATAATATAAAAAATCCACTAAAGATGGGGAAATGAAAATAATATTAGGATTTAAAAGGACAAAGAATAAGCACACCTGAGTTTCATGGCAAATGGATTCAAATTCCTCCTGCAAAATTCGCATGTCATTGAGTGATGAACCATTATAATGTCAAATACTTGAAGATATGCTATAATAAAAGAGTTAAGAAAGATTGGATGTAAATTCAAAGCATTACAATTTAAGGAAAACTTAATTTTCTACAATAGCCAAGTGGAATGTCAAAAATAGGAACTCTAGCTAAAAACGGATTTTAAGGAATATCCTATGATGACTTAATAAATCATGGAGACCACAAACACCCCTCCTTAAGGTCCACCATGATTATTGGTTACAAATGGTGAAGACACAATGGTCAATGCTGGTTGGCATGCACTCATAGAACGGAAAGGTCACAGGCAAGTCTTGGCCAAGGTGAGCATCAAAGTGAAAAGAACGGGTTCCTTAGACTTATAGCAGTGCCATTTCGAAAAGCAACTCATATAGTTCATGAATGCAGTAAGGGAAATCAACGTATGCCGTGTGAAGAGACATGGTTTCTGGAGAAAAGGGAAATGATAATGGAAGAGGAAAAAACAAGCACCAATAAAATAAAGATATAACTATGGGAGGAAGATGGAACTTGGTCCGGTCAGTAGGATTCTGTGAACCGGAAAATCATAATGGAAGAGGAATACGTAAGTGGAAAAAATAAATACATAAAGCTTGCAAAGGGAAATTTTTACTTGAAATTGGTAGTGCAAGAGAAAGGAAACACAAGCAAATTCCTCAATTCTTTCTCCAATCTTTGAATCAGAGGAAATGATTATGTAAATTTAATAAATACCTCAATGTTCGCATGCAAGGATTTGATAGCCTGACAAGCACAAAACATAAAAGCAAGTGTCAGATTAGAGTTCCATCAGTCAAAACACAAGTAAACTCACAATACAAGAAATACAGCAAGACAAAAAAACATGGTGTATTATGTGCCTGAGTTCACAGGGCATATGATCCTTCTAAAATGTTTCTATCTACATCATACGCCATCAAAGGTGTTGCAATGTAGAACTAAACCAACATATTCTCTCAATTGTTTTTGAAACAAAAGCTACCTAAAGCCAATTTTGGCAGCTAAAGATGTCAAGGACAATATATAACTGTAATGGAAGAGTTAACAGTTACACCACTCAAATCCCTGTCGGTTTTAACTTAACTTTGAATAGGTAGTACACAGCACAAAAGTCTAAGAATAATCAGATGTCAGCGAGAACATGTGTCCAGCAAAACATATCATTTTCCATAAGACAATGTCTAGTTTTCAACATTTCTGTGTGTTAGAATAATAATAATAATAATATATGTTGAGAGTATAAAGAATAATGTCTTTTGGGCTAACTTTAGAAAACACCTAACCCTTCTTTTATTTAAAGTGGTTTGTGCCTCAATTGTATTGAGATAGATTTTTTTTTAGTCCTCACATCTGTATCTTTTTCTTTCTTCACAACCTGGCTTTTAATACCACGCTAAAGCAATCCAAAACAAAACAACAAACTATTAAAGAAAAAGATGCTGATTTAAGGACTAAGTGAAGCATAAATAAGGGAAGGACTATAGTTTTCTAAAGTCAACCCAAAAAACATTATTATCCTTGTACTTTGAACATATATTATTACTCTATCACTATGCACAAGAGTTTGCATCATAATTCATCCCAATAATTGATCCAAATGAAATACACAACTAGTGCTTGCACTCCAAAGATGGCCCATTCTCACACTGACCACATACATTGGTGTCAGCTTCCTTCTGTCCAACACTGGTGAATATCCATATTTCTCGCTACTAAAGTTAGTCCAAAGAATCCTAAACAAACAAAGCAATCAACCAAAACTCAAAATACATGTGAAAAGTCCATGAATGTACTACGGTAGCAAAAAGTCCATTTTTTAGATTAAAAAAGAGAAAAGTAAAGTCAGTTCCAAGCATTCTAAACAAATGAAGCAATCAACCGAAACTCAAGAAACATACGAAACCTCCATAAATGTAACAAGGCAGCAACAAGACAATTTTTAAGGAAAAGGAGAAAACTGAAGTCAGTCTATAGCATTCCAGACAAATGAAGCAATCGACTGAAACCCAAAACACATACGAAATGTCCATGACTATAGTAAGGTGGCCAAAAGACAACTTTTTTCGAGGGAAAAAGAAATAGAAAGTAAAGAAGAGTTACCTGAATGAACATGCGATATAAACTTTCTCTCTGGGCATCAGTTAACGATGGAAATGCTTTGATTACTTCCTACCATGCATATAAACAATTAAACTAAACAAAAGCAGCACACATGATTTCAATCAGAGAACTATGGCATCAGCAAATTCATCTCAAGATCAGGTCTCCAGCAAGCAAATTGAAGATTTTCAAGGCGATATTGAAATCCAATAAATGAAAAATTACCTCCTTGGAGAAAGCAGTGAGGAGAGCTCGAATGCCGAGTTGAAAGGACTTCTTGAGATTCAAAAACCTCACACTCATCACTGGATCAGCTTGATGATCCATCAAGAACTGATCAAAAAGGAAAAGTAAACAAAAAATAACGAAAAATTATCTTAAATTCTAGGATTTCGGGAATTTTTCTCTCTGGTTTGGGAATTGAGCTCGAATCAAAGAAAAAAAAAACCTAAAAAATTAGAGATTCGACACGGAAATGATTGAATTGAAGGAGGATAAACCTTGAATCTCTGTGAAGCTCTTCGAGGCTTTGCGAATTCGATAGCTTGCCGCCCTCCAAAAATTTCGAATGTTTTCGGGCGAGAGTTTTGGGAATCACCGAGTTTGTTTTTGCATTTGAACCCCTGCCAAAAAGTATTAATTAAAATTAGTTTTTTTTCCCTGTATACCCTTAAATTCAGTTAATTACATAGGCTCTTTTTTTTTTAAAAAAAAAAAAAAACTAACAATTTTTTAGGTTAAATAAATTAAATAGTTTTTTTTGTGTTACTATTTCAGTCACCTAACTTTTGAAAGTTATAATTTAGTTCTCTATTTTAAATTTTTGTTATAATTTAGTCATTCAAACAAACATTATTAATGTGATATATGCCAGTTCGAAGAAAAAATGTTATGTAATCATATATATATTTGAATGACCAAATTGTAACAAAAACTAAAAATAAAGGATAAAATTGTAACTTTTTAAAAATAGATGATTGAAATAGGAAATTAAAACCTTTTAAATTGTTTACATATTTTTTTAATTAAAAAGATTTTGGCAACTTTTTTATTTACATAAATACACCCTGCGCAACAATGATGAGGTTGCTCAAATGTGAGAACCGGTAAATTGCACAAAAGTTTGGCTTTTTCTCTCCTATATATATATTTTAAAAATACTCTAGTTGTTATTTACCAAAATGCACATAAATGCATAAAATCACTAAAACACATACCATTTTAATTTGTGAATTTGAAAAGCAGTGTTCTCGAACAATGATAAAACTTTTATTATTAATTTTTTAAAATTTTATAACTCAATCTTTTTAAGAGAAATCATTCAAATAATCCCCCATACTTCACCATATCTATAAAGAAACTCTTGATTTTAACATATCCCAAACCCCCTCCCCTTTTCCCCCAATAATCATGGGCATAACTTCTCAGTCCAATCGGTTGTTAATGGTGTGAAATTGGGTGTGAATTTACTAAGCTACCCTTGAAGCATTATCTAATTTCAAAGCATTGGGACCATCATATCAGTCAAGTCGTTGCCCATCCCAAGGAATGAAAGAAACTTAGGGCTCATCTTCTTCTCCACTGGCCTTAGTTGTTGCTATCCACACCGGAAAAAATACACTTGAGTTTTCCCGATGCCGGAGCCTGCCTTTGGTGATTGAAGCCACGCTTCAACGCGATGAATAGGAGAAGTGATCCATCCCCAAACCTGCTAGGATCGACGCCCGGTAAGACCCAATCGAGCAACCCTTTTGCTTATCAATTGGAAGAACTCATGTTGTTATGCTTTAATTTGTATATGAGTTTGATAAGTATTTCGGATACATCATTAGTTTCTTACATTCTTGTTCAAATATTGTGAGCGAAGCGCTAGTCTTGAATCATGGACTGTTATAGAAAATACTGTAGACAGTTATAAGATAAATCGAATTTTATTTTTAATCCAAACATGTTCTTTCAATTATAATGTTCACCCATTTTACATTCAAATTTTGCGTCCTTGAAGGCGTTATTGATTGTCACCGTGGAGAAATGTTATAGATTATGTGAAGAATAGAGTAATGTAGTACATCTGGAGAGTAAATCTTATAATACCATTCTATGCACAGCTGACTCCCTCTTGTCGTGAATTAAACTCCGAAACACTCCCATTTCGATGTTTGTTCTGTTCAGTTTTTCATCATTATTGTGTATATATGTACAATTCTGTTCAGTTATCGGAAAATTTAGTATTTCAATTGGAGAACCAGTGCATTTCCTATTATTTCAATTGGAAAATTTGGTTTGACCATTATATTGTTGGTGTATAAATGAAATCAATGCATCTTGTCATGCTGTTAACACCAAATATATCCTTTACCCGTATGGCATGAATTGTTGTAAACCTCACTTGGTTCTAGAATGCAGTGATTGCGATGTCTACCTTGTGCATGATTATGTTTACTAACTTGAAATGATTTGTTTGTGCAGTGCCATATTATGGCAAGTGGTTATGGGAATCTTGTGAATGGACGATGCTATTTAGCACCGCTTGTAGACACCATACATGAATTGAGGGATAAGATGACTCGAAGGTACTAGGACATACTGAAGCCAACACTGTTTAGCCATCTGATGGACATTGAACCCATAGTCCAAGAGCACAGTATACTAGATGCTTTGATGCAAGTGTTCGACGAGCGGACGAGAACATTTAAACTTGGGGTGAGCCATTTACATTTAAGGGTTTAGGATGTCTCCCTTTTACTAGGCCTAAAGTGCAAAGATATTGTTGTAGAGTTTAAGACGAAGAAGAAACATAGCAGGTTGGAAGAGGAATACTTCACAAAAAGTGTAGATAGGAACAAGGATTGTTTGGTGAGGGTATTACAGGGCTTGGTCCTTACGAAAGATCACAAGGGTGAGGAAAATTTTGTTAAGCTTTTATTGATATACATAATGGGATTCTTGTTGTTCCCGATCACTTGTTGTTCAGCACCAAAATGGTTAACTCATTATGTGGATGATTTGTCCACAGTTGGTGATTATGCATGGGCGCACGCGACGCATAGATTTGTCATGGAAGATGTACCCGCCGCATCTGGGCGAGTGAAGGATAGGTGCTTTGGTAAGTTATCAAGTCCCGGGTACTTAAGGGGTTGTGTAGTTGCCCTTAATCTTTGGTTTTATAAAGTCACCGGGACTAGGAAGAGAGCCTACTATGGAAAATCACCGTGCATCCTGGGCTACGGTGAAAGTAGTTTCAAGAAACAATCCGGTCCTGAAGCCGTTATGGAGACACTTAAGAAATAGGAAGTAAGTTTTTTTATTGTTCATAATATTAGAAATTGTGTCAACTATTTATTTTTCAAAATTAATGCTAAGTTATTTAACTTTTATGTTTATATTGTGTATAATTTGTTGAAATCCTCAGTTAGTGGTTGGAAATAATGTTTACACATATGTATAATGAGTTATCATTCAGAAATTTGTGTTTTTGTTTATAATCGGCAATTGGTGTTTATAAAATAACTTTAGTATCATGTATGTTGGATATTTGTTTATTTTATATGGGTCATTGTTTGTATTTGCTAATGTATGGTATTTTCCACTAGTTCTTCGCCTTGGTCCCAGAGAATGAGTACGAGGTTGACCTTATTGGTAGTGGAAAACTTGACGGTAGGACCACACGCAGACCCATTTTAGAATCCTCCACAACAATACAGTCATTAAGATTGGTGAAGACAAGACCCGGAAAGGAAAAAAAAGTAGTTAGAGAAGAACACCCTCAGAAGAAAAGTAGACGAAATATCCGTCCTGATAGTCCTCAATGTCCATTGCAAGTCCTAAAGGAAAGGTTAATAAACTGGATCTGGTCTTAAATGAAGTCAGAGAACTTAAAGAAGGAGCCATCATACTTGAGGAAAAAGTTAGCATAAACTGTGAAAAGGATAAGCTGCCTGAGACAGAGAGAGAATTGAAGGTTAATGTTGAACCTTCCCACGAAGAATTAACACACAACCCCCCACCCCCCCCAAATTAAATGGTTGAAAAAGAATGCAACAAAGCCAAGACAGAATAAACCTCATATCGATGAACCAGTGGAGGACACACTTTATACCAAGCCCTTTACTAGTGCTCAAAGGCTTCAGCCGCATCTCATCCCATACTCGAACCAGAACCCGCCTTTGCAAAAAAGGTTGCCTCCTCTTGGAAAGGTAAAAAGAATGATGCAAAACTACCATCTAAGATGACCGTAGTTGACAATGAAACATTAGACGCCATTGGGAGAGTAGTAGAGTCACTCACATCCCTTAAAAGTGGGGTAGCTTCAGCCGACTGAGACAATAACCAAGTGGATAATACATATGAAATAGAGAAGCTGGAAGATGTACAAACAGATGTACCAACAAATTTCATCCCTCCAACTAAGCGACCTTAGGGTTTTGCACGACTGGACAAGATGCAACAGATGACGTTGTTAGTATTCCTCAATTGTTGGATAGATGAGTAAGTGTTTATTCTTTTTGGTTTGATGTTCAAATTATGTTGTTTCCACTATATCTATAGCCTCCCAATCAAAATGATACGTTATGTTTTAAATATTCTAGTTTCTGTTTAATTATATGAATAAACTATCCGTCTGATTGGTATAAGAGTTGCATGCATTTTTGTTTATTCACAAACATGATTAACAATTTCTTTAATTTCTTGCCCCACCGTTTCAAGACATATACTTGGAGCAATGAATTCGGCTATACCAGCCGTGACCATCTTCACGCTTTGGTTGACGAGAAGCATATGGTTCCTGATGACATTGTTGACGCATTTGTCTTGATCCTACTTGATTCTTTGAGGAACTTGCCTTTCCAGTTTACGTGATCAGCCATGATTACTAGACCGATGGTGCTTTCTATGTCAATGAGACATGATTCTAAAGACAGATTAAATAAATTAGTAGCATCTGCCTTGGATGAATACACAACTGTTGATGTTGTTCTTATGCCAATAATATTACACAAGCATTACCACCTTCTTGTTTTGGATAAAAAAACATCAGGAATATCATCATTACTCCTCACTTGTGAGCCCTATCTACGATAAAGATGCGATTGCAATGGTTACTCCTAAAACTTAATTAATTCTCTCAGTGTTTCAGTTTTTGTTATGCCTTACACCTCCATTTTCTTCTCTGAAATATAGCGCTTGCTTTTTGACAATTTATTGAAAGTAAAGCTTGGCTTGACTGACACCAACGCATACCAGCTGCGGCACATGCTTGATTGTCCCCAGCAAGCGGTAGGCAGTTTGGATTACCCTGTTTATGTAATGCAATTTATGGAATTGATACTACAAGGCGAAAAACTTGAACTTCTAGTCGGTGATGTGGCATACTATTGGCTTCTCTATGTATGCGGATCTTCTCAGATGGCATACTATGCACCCCAGTCCAGAAAGAGGATAGTACGCAAATTGAAGAGGAAAAGCCTGCAACTGATGATATAAAACAATTTCCACCTGACAATGACAGTGTCACCCATGTCCCAGAAGAGGATCTTGTTGAGAGCACATTATCTGAAACAACAAAAGGTAATATGGCCATAGATCGCCCCGCACCATCCATATTTGGAACAATTGAGACTTCAACTGACCCACCTGAGGGGTCTGAAAATGTGTTGGAATGAAATACATTTATCTTGTTTATATGTCATTCTATTTTATATTTTGCATTAATGTTTGAAACATGAAAATTAGAACTTCCATTTTACATTATATGTCGTTTGAAAATGTGTTGGATGAAAATCAGAACTTCCTATTTACTATTTTTGCATTAATATCTGAAACATGAATATCATTGACTGTTTCTCAATTTTTTGTCCATAATCTCAATTTCCGGTATACAATATCAATTTGCTATATATGTCTTCAATTTTCTATAGATATTATCGAATTTCTACACATATTCTCAATTTACTTTAGTTTTTGTCGATGATCTATACATAAGTTTGATTTAGGTTGTACAATGTTAAATTTCTGTAAAGATTTTCAATTTTCTGTATATATTTTTGCTTTCCTGTATATATTGTTAATTTACTTTATATAATATCAATTTTATGTATATAATGATCCTGTTCTGAGTATTTATTACTTATTGTGATCGGTTTTGCAAGTCTTTGTTTATATCCGTAAGTTGACCTTCGATTAACACAGTAATCGCTTTACACTGAATATCATAACAAAATGGCTAAAGAGATAACATTTCTTATCAAAATAGTTGCGTTTGAACAATCAGTCTGCAATGACCTCATTGCACGTAACTCGATTGTGGCCAACTTCATACAACGACTATAGTGCAACTCCCGTTTGTTAAAAGTTTGTGACTCAATCCTTCGACGCCTTGCTCACCCTGGCCGTCTCCTTGTTACAGGTGGCCGAAGACGAATATCTCTGCAATTATCCATTGGTTTTTCATGGTCTGGGATAGGATAAATTGGGTTACCGTACACTATATTATACATGCCAATAGTGTAATAGTCATCAATGAACCGGTGAACATTGGTATCTATCTACATGATGGCCGCACAAAGCATGTTTACATGGTAGGCCATACACTTCCCAATATTTGCAAGAGCATGTCTTACTGTGTAAGTTGATTGAGTTTCTTTGATTGTCTATCACTTCAAATTGCACCCCTTTAGAATGACCTACAAGCAAACACCGACTTTTTTTTCACTGTATCTTTAATCTTCTTGTGTATCTCTGGACATAGGTGAGTCTCCCATTTGTGGTAGTGCTGTTAGCGATCACACACCATGTTCATCAATTTGAACCTGAACATCAACATTAAAGCCTATTTATGAATCGGAACTTAAGTAATTGTATAGTATAATATCTAAAAATAATTGACAAATAATAAATATATTAATAAATTAGAATTATAATTATAAACAATTATATCAATAACTAAACACGAACATAGCTTTTATAGTTTAAAGAATGTTGCATTTAGTAAAAAAAATAAACATAATGGTCAAATTAGAAGAAACAATATGAACACACCTAATCGAGTCAACCATGTTGCATTTAGGGAGGTAGCGTGCCTCCTTGATCTAAGCATTGAATGACTCAGCCACGTTAGAGTACATCTTACCCCACTACTGACCTCTGAATAGGTAATTAGACCAATGTGCTACTTCCAATTTGTGAAACAACCAGAGATGCGCTTGCGATGAAGTGGTAAATAGCTCATTCACAGCTTCTTCATATTCTGTGGATGTCCATGCATATGCAACCTTGGTAATCAACCTCCAGCACTCATCTTTTAATGGCTTACTAAGCCTGTTGTTGGTCTTGAGGAAGTTTGCATGTAAATATCTCAGACAATATGCATGTGCAGATGAAGGAAAAACCTTAGCAACAGCATTGATAAGTCCTTTCGACTGATCTGATATGAATGTAATGTTCTTCTCATAGTCCTCATCGCCGTATAATGCATCACCTAAAGTTGAAATGAACCATGTCCAATTCTCATCTGTCTCATTGTCAATAATGGCAAATGCTAAATGGAAGATTCTTTCATTACCATCCTTACCCGTCGCACCTAAGAGGATACCACCATATCTTCCTATCAAATGAGTTCCATCAAGAAAGAGCAACGGTTTGCAACCTTTCTTGAAACCATCAAGACAAGCATGGAAGTAGAAAAAGCGCATTTGAATCAGTCACCATCCCTATCAATGATAACAGCACTGCCAAGGTTAGTTTTAGCCACCTTATCAGTATACCTTATCAGAAGATCATAGCTTACTACTTCAAAACCATGGAGGATTCCCCGTGCAAGTTCTTTACCCATCTAATCTTGTTTATATAGTAGGTGCGCACCATGGTCAAGCAATATATCCCGTTGTATATCTATAGCCTTATATAGAAGATGTTGACGAAGTTTTTGAATCACATGCTTACTAACCCATTTCTTCGTTACTTTGGGATGGGATGTCATGCCAATATCTCCGCCACATGTGTGAACATCTCGTACTATTTTAATCCTAAATGTAGGGAGATTACCTTCACGCAATGCATGAATATGCCATTGACAGCCGATGGCAGCACATGTCACGATCACTCTCTATTTATCATTTTTTATGAAACAAAAGTTGAAATTATGTTTGATAGCAAAGTCATACAATACTTCCTTGAATTTTTCTGCATTTTCATAACATTGTCCGACTGTAGCTATACCATTCTCATAATTCAGTGAATAATTAGATGGTGTTATGGCTGCCCCACATAGCATCACTGGCACCAAGGGGTTTAGGTTACATGAGGCACTTTGTGATATTGATTCCCTGGTTATGGGAGTATCAGACAATTAGTAAGTTATGTAAGCAGTAACAATAATAAATAAACAAGTAGTAACTTATATAATCAGAAGCGGTCATATATGAACAATTGTTACATTATAAAAGCAGAAATGACCGTTTATAAAAATTTAAAGTTGGTTTTAACTAAAACAATGACTTAATAAACAGGAAAATGAGAACATACCCTAATTTAACTTTAATGAGTGAGTGAGTGTTATAAAATTGAAAAGGGTGTAACATTTAAAGGAGGTCTATACTTACAGTGGCATCGACGACCCGGAGGGATGCTCTACCATTTCCTCAACCACCAAGTTAACTATATTATTCTTGAACGCATGGTGAATGTTACCCATTCTTTGAAAATCACTGTTTGAGCTAATACAAACTGTCATATACTTCTCGTCAGGGATTAAATAATTTACCCTTACCAAAGGAGAATGAAGAAATGTGCGCATATTTCGTCAAACACAGACTCCCATTCAGACATAATGGAGAATTGTAAGATACAACTGTCTTCCTTATACTTCGCAATACCATAAAATATATCCATACTTGGGCAAGGCCTGCATGTAAAAAAAAAAAATACAACAAAAAAGAATAAACACAAACTCATCAGCATCAACAAACTGACACCCACTTTCAGTTACAGTTGTTTGCGGTATTGTCTTCACCAAGCTGAAACCTTCACTACGGGGGGGTTACCACGTTCAACAACACAGCAAACTAGTGGAGAAGCTCCTCCAACAAGCAGCCATGCAACAATCAGCACAAAACAGATAGAAATCGGTGGAGGAGGAGAATAAGAACAAGGAACAAACTGATGGAGAAACTTCTCTTGCAAGGCATGAAGGTACGACCAACCATACTATGACAAGATTTGCCAGCTGAATTCCTCCAAAAGTGAGCTCCCATTTCCCTCCAAACACAAGGGTATTTCTGGGATTTTCACAAATTATAATGGGGAAGACTAACTGGAGGAGAGCAATGGTACAATATTAAAAAAAAGGTGGACTTATAAGTATACCAAAATGTTAGAGGGACTTATTGGAATATTTTAAAAATTTTAGGGACTAAAAAATAATTTTTCCTTTTTTTAACTTTTTATATAAAATGTTTACACTTTTGTCTTTAAAAGTTTTCTAATATAAATTTTTTCTCACAACTCTATTTAAATATCATAACTCATCACATTTATCTTTATTACATCTTTCTCTCTTTTTCTCTTCTTCTCTCTCTCTTCCTTCTATTTTATCATTCTTTTCTAAATGACATTAATACAGAATCAAAATGGGCACATTTCTTCAATTTTATCAAAGAAGGTATTTGCTTTATAAATATTTTATGTAATTATTTTAGATGAATTTAAATTATATGTAATGTTATTATATAAGATTGATGACGGTGGCTGTTCAGCTTGAGAGATGAGTATGGGGCTAGGGTTCGATGTGGGAGATGGATGGGGTTAGGGTTAGGCTACAATGGAAGATAAGGGTTTCAAGACAAAATGTGGAAAAAGGGGCCGCCACTCGGCGTGGGAAATGAGGATGGGGTTAAGGTTCGGCTATGGGGGAAGACTAGGGTTTCAAGATGAAATGTGGAAGAAGGGGTCGCCACTCGGCGTATGAGATGATGATGGCGTTAGGGTTCGGCTAAGGGAAGACTAGGGTTTGAAAGATGGGGTTAGGGTTTGGCTAAGAGAAAAGACTAGGGTTTCATTTAAGCCTGACGTGGCGAACCCTGCTGACATGGATACTCCTGCTAACGTGGAGCCTTAGACTAAAGACATACGAGCAGCACTGACTGTGTCTTTTCCGGCAGCCACGTCAGATCCATGGATGTGGTTACTCGCGGGTGACCTGCCTGAGAAAAGAAATCAAACTTGAGTAACCTTTAAGATACAAATTAAAACTTGGTAACCTAAAAGAAATAAGTTAAAACTTGAGTGACCTATCAAAAAATTAATTCGAGATGAGAACCCAATCCCTAACCCTAATTCTAGATTTAGTCCTCTCTCTCTCTCTCTCTCTCTCTCTCTCTCTCTCTCTCTGCCTTTTCAAGCTTTTTTTTATATAATTTATTTAGATGGTGCCCAAAACGATTTCGGATTCGGGTAAATTGAAAGATCAGAATTCAATAAACGGTTTTATTTTTAGTAAATAAATCATTTTAATTGGACATTTCTTGATCATCTTTAACATGTTTATCTTTTGATGCTTTGTGTTATTATTTACTGCCAAGAAAGAATATTACTGCAAGAATTAATTAATTGAAAAAACTTCATTTTTGATTTGAAATTCAAAAGAATTTTGAGTAAGAACCTTTCTTGAAATCTTTTCATTTTATTTCTTAATTCAAGAACCATATTATTTGAAGCTTTCATTCTTCTCTTTTCTTTATTTATTTAAAATTATCTTTACAGGAGAGATGAGCAACAGTAATCAGTAACAACATCAAAGGATGATGAACAATCCAGTGACAAGAGTGCTAAAGCCTCCAACTAATGAAGAATTAATTGAATCATATCTCAAAAGAAAAATGGCTAATCTGCCACTGCCCAACAACATCTTTAATGAAGTTAATGTTTGTAATCATAACCCTTATGATATAGCTGGTTAGTTCGGTAATTTTCCTGCTTTTAATCCATTCTTCTTCTTTACTTTTCATGTTGTTTATATCTTAAATTTAAATCCAATTATTGAAATATTTAATCCATGGATTTTTTTTTACAGGAAAGTATTGAATCATCCTTAATAAGTTTGCACTTTCCCTCTAAATACCTGCAAGTTTTTTATTTCCTTTCTAGTCCCTCCTTTATTGGGCATTTACTTTTCAACCCTTACTCCCCAAAAGATGTTAGATGGGGTGTTAAATGGAAGTAGAAGTTACCAGACTGCCCTTCATGAGTGGAGAAAGTTCCCAGTTGTGTGAAATGATGAGAATACCCTCAAAAATCTTGGTAACCGCGGCCACTTTTCTCCAATGGTGGTGTAACTGTTCGTCTTCCATATATCATGATGAAGCCGGTGGAGAACCCTTTTCCAGCAGTTGTCTTCCTCACAAGCATCGGCTTTCATCTTCTCTGGAATTATTGTTCTCCGGTTGAAGGACGGCCATTGAAGAAGTTTCTCAAAGGAAATCGCAACCAAGAGGTGAGAAAATGAGCTTTCAAGCAGGAGGATGATAGTGATATGGGTGGTATTTAGATGTTGTAGCATTGGTTCCTTTCTGGGTGAAATATGACATTATCATGATGCGTATTTACATAAGATTGTCATTTAGTTTGTGTATCTTAATGTGTAATATTTTTATTCTTCTATAAATAAGGTGTTCCTGTGTACAATATCTTGTTCGTGTGTAAAATAAGTATGTTCGTGTTAAAGATATTAATGTTTTTTTGCTTTTATTTTCCAAAATAGAAGATGTCGGCGATGTTTGTAAACGTACGGTGTTACCTTGCTCCTATTATGGAACTGATCTCCTTATTGAGGAAGGAGATGAACATGCGGCACTGGGAGATACTCCGAGGCACTCGTTTTGCCCATTTTATGGATGTCGCACCCATCATACAAGAGAGAGGGGTGCTTGACGCACTGCTATGGGTGTATGATGATCGCATCTGGCTCTTCGAGATAAGAGAGAGCATGCTGGCATTCAGGCTAGAAGACGTGGCACTCATTCTCGGCCTCCACTATGAAAGGGATATCGTATCGTTCAAGCATGAGAGGTTCCAATGCGAGTTTGAGAAGACATTCCTCAGTAAAATGCATAATTATCACCATGACGCAATGAAAGACAACCTATTTAGGCTCATGTGAAGGAAAGGCAGTGACCAGGAGACATTTGTGAAGCTTCTGCTGGTCTACTTCATGGCCACCATCTACTTCCCCATCATTTCTCTTAATGCGCCAATATTTGTGGCTAGGTACGCTAATGATCTTCCCTCACTTGGCCATTATGCTTGGGACCATGCCATTCACAGGTGGTTGATGGCCGATCTCCCAACAGCAGCGAGACATGTACAGATGCAGTGCAAAGGAAACTACACCACTGCAGGTTATTTGAAATGGTGCATTATCGCCCTCATCATTTGGTTCTACGAGGTAACTGGAAGTGTGAAGAAACAACGGCTGGGAAGGACACCCCGTATAATGTGTTATGGGGAAACCAATTACATTAAGGTGAATTCAATCGGTCCTCTGTTAAAGTCGCTTAAAGGGAGAGAAGTAGGTTTGTGATCTACCTGTGTGAAATTTTTGCAAAACATGTGACTTGCATTATTACATGTGTATAATATGGGTTTTCTCTGTATGAAAACATTTCATATGTATAATAATTTCTACATGTGTAGAAATCTATTTTTATGTGCATAATAAAGATTATCTGTGTGACAAAAAGTTTTGATGTGTAATGTTATTTGTTCTTGTGTAAAATAAATAGTTTGTGTGTATCTTTAAGTTTTTTCATGTGTATAATAAGGCTTACCTGTGTAATATATGACCAATTTTGAAGTTCTATGAACTTGTTCCACTAAATGATGAGGAGACTGAACTGGTTGGTGTTGCAAGGTAGGAGAGCATAAAGCAAGGGCATGGAGGTCATTTGAAGTGGGTGACAGAAAGAAAAGGGTCGGACGATGCTCCCCGCTAATGAGGCCTGTGGAAAGAAAACATGCCCCCTAAGGAATCCTTTGCAAAACCAAGTAGATAGCCGGCAAGCACGCGATCCAGGGAGGATTCTCCCCCTGAAAACTTATCAAAATTCTCTCGGCGTCAATCATAGGAAGATGATGATGATGTGTGCAACCTCTTGCAGCAAGTATTAGAGGAATTTCCTGAAATGCGTGCGTGTTTGGATGAGCGCAACGTGAATGTTGAAATGCAGTAGAGGGCTATATCAAGGTCACCGCCACAGGATAGTAACATACAACGGGAATCAACGAATCCTTCTCCTTTTTCTTCAAGTAGGAGGTTCAAGCAGGTAGTGTGGTCTTTTAGAGACCGGTCTGGCCAGAGTCGGGAAAGGGACACTTTAGAAACGGTCGCTGAAGTTTCAGCTCCTAATGACATTCAAGAGGAACTGGCGCCCAATCCTTGTTGCAGAGCGTGCACTTTCCTTTGTTGCAAAGCCTACACCTACAAATAAAAATACCAATCTTGAGGCTCCAACACCTTCGCCTGTTGTAGAGCTTGCGCCTGTTGCCGAGCTTGCCCCTATTATAGAGCCTGTCCCTGTTGCAGCAACTTCCATCGCGGAAGGTGGTTAAGTTGATACACCACCAAGGCACATAATGCGTCGCACAGCTAAGGTAGACAAATATGAAGTTGTCCTCGCCAAACTATCACCGAAGAGGGTTCCACCCAAGAAAGCCCCAATCAGGGCCCCGACAAGGAAGGCCCCACTGAAGATAGGAATGAGTGCAACGCGAATGTTGAAAGGCGGTAGAGGGCCTTATCAAGGTCATCGCCGCCGGATAGTAACATATAGCGGGAAGCAACGAATCCTTCTCCTTCTTTTTCTTCAGGTAGGAGATTCAAGCAGGTAGTGTGGTCTTTTAGAGACCGGTTTGGCCAGAGTCGGGAAAGGGACACTTTAGAAACGGTCGCTGAGGTTTCAGCTCCTAATGACACTCGAGAGGCCCCGGCGCCTATCCTTGTTGCAGAGCCTACACTTTCCCCTGTTGTAAAGCATGCACCTATAAATAAAAATACCAATCCTGAGGCTCCAGCGTCTTCACCTGTTGTAGAGCTTGCACCTGTTGCCGAGCTTGCCCCTACTACAGAGCCTGTCCTTACTGTAGCAACTTCCATCGCCGAAGGTGGTTAAGTTGATACATCGCCAAGGCTCATAATGTGCCGCACGGCTAAGGTAGACATATCTGAAGCTGTTCTCGCCAAACTATCACCAAAGAGGGTTCCACCCAAGAAAGCCCCAATCAGGGCCTCGACAAGGAAGGCCCCACTGAAGATATCTCCGCAAAAAAAAATCTATACCCAAGAAAGACGCACCAAATGGAGCACGTAATACAAGGACCCGTGGTCCAAAAAACCAACCTCCTGCGCGCTCCCCACCAAAGAGAATGTTCCCACTTGACTCCAATTCAAGTGATGCAATAGATAATGACCTAGAGGCCTTATGAGAAATGGACGTACTTATAGAATCCCTAACTAGACTAAAGAATAGAACACAAGAAAACAATTCTCTTGCAATAGTGCCATACGACGGTCCACCAAAAGAGACAACCCCGGAAGTGAAGACCCCACTTGGATTCCTCCCAAAAAAAGAACTATGCAGGATTTAGGAGGCTGAACCAGTTGTAACGGACAACCATTACTCATTACTTGAACACTTGAGTGAATAGGTAATATATGATGACTATGTATGATCCTTTCTTTCATGTGTATTATAATTATTACTTGTGTAAAATATAACCTACATGTGTAAATTAGGTTATACATGTGTAAAATAGTGTTGTAGTGTGTAATATGTTTTATATTTGTGTAATATACGTTGTACCTATTTAAGCTATATTATATGTGTGTAATATATGATTAACGTTGAACTTTTCATCTCATATTTATTTCAGTTCAATAGTATGGAGGAACGACTGCGGGTTCACAACGCATGAATGCATTTATGTTCTCCTCGAAGGCAAAGATCAAGTCCCCGACAATGTCATCGACGTCATGGTCCTCATCATGCGTGAACAATTACTCTCAAATCCCCTCGCATTCCAAAAACAAGCCGTCGTCATGCATCCTATGGCACTCGCCATGTAAAAGTCAGAACCGTGACAGACCACGCTATATACATAATGGAGGATATCATGTTTGGCCACAAAGACACTGACATTATCCTGATGCCAATCATTTTCAACGGCCACTATCAGTTGCTGACGCTTGACTTGGAGAATTTAAAATAAATGCACTATTCTTCACTTCAGTCATTTGTGTATGACTCAGATACCATTGACATGGTAAGTCCTTCTCAAACGCTTGGCATTCTTCATTTGATATATTCCTTACTAATTATGGTATATGATGCTTCAGTGGAATCCCTTTGAAATGTGTCTGGAGATTAATTTGGGTCACAACAAATTCAAAGATCTACTTCTAGAGCATGTGTGTAACTGCCCCCAACAACCCCCGTAAGTAACAATTGTCCAACATTTTGCGTTGTCACGTGGAGTAAATTTTGAATGGAAAATGATTGGACATACCGTGGTGGACATCCCGTATTTGAGATTGCGTTATGTGTCACATATATTGCTGGCTAGAATGTGGCGAAAAATTATAATAGCTGACAATGTCGGCAATAATTCTAACACTGCAGCGGACATCGGCAGGGAAAAGGATGATGGAACGGCTGGGGAGATATAGACAAAAGCTGCTGGGGACCATTACGCTGAACCTACCTCAGAGACTGCAGTAAACATTGAACCTGCCGTAGAGACTACTGATGATGTTAATACTACCCAGGACGCTGAACCTACCGCGGAGGCTGCAGTGGACGTAGAACCTGTTGTGGAAATTGCCGACGACACTGAACCTACTAAGGAATAAGAAGTAGACTATATCAAAGATGCAGAAGAAGCTAGAGATGCAGACAAAGTCAAAGATGCCAACTATGGAGAACATTTTCGTACTATGGAATTAAATATGCAAATGTTTGTACTTAAATCGTTTATGAATCATGCATGTGGGTAAAATCTTTACTTTTACATGTAAACATCTCTGTAAATACAAATCTAACTTAGTAGGATTTTACACATTAGTATCAATTTTCTACACAATAACACATTTACCTATACAGGAATGGATCGTTTTACACATTATAATCATTTTTCTACATAATTACGTTAAACCTTACACCGGAATACACATTACTACATAGGAAACTAATTAACCACACAATTATAATTAAAAGTAAACAACAGCAAATATGATTGTCAGCATATACATAGAAGACACATGCTTCCCTACATGTGAAGCTATACTTGTATTGTATAAATTTCTGACAAAAGGTAAAATAACTGCATAAAGGAGTTTTCCTAGCTAGTCCGCAATGACTGCATTACAAGATCGTCAATTATGTCCACTTTGGTGACACCTTCCACAATGTAGATCGCTCACATCAAAGGCCTGTGACTCAATCTTTTTCCTTCACGGATGGCGGGGTCATTTCTTTGCTATTGGTGGCCGTAATCAAAGTTGACGGTGTAATCGAATAGCTTGTCACTGTTGGGGATCCGGTCTATTGGTTCGGTATATGCATGATGATATGATTCGATTGTAAAATATTCATCAACGTAGCAGTATATATTTATGTCTGACACATCTCTTGAGTGTGTGTACTGTAAGTGCACGGGCGTCAAAGTGATAAAGTACCCAATGGGTCAGGTAGTTGAATCCACAGGGAACGGAAGTATTAGTAGTAACCACTTCTCAGTTATCTAGTTGGAATGAAGATTATGATGAAATGATCTCAATCACAATAATATGAATGTCGCAAGCAAGCAAAGGAAAAATAGAAATGAGGGAAGTCTTAATTAATAAAGATGAGGTACCCAGGCAATGCTCCCCTATGATCCAACATGAAGTGTAAGACCTACTATGTGTTTCTAAACCGAGTTAAATAAGTCGAGGTAATCCAAGAAAAATCTATCCTTGCCTCCAGGCCATAGATACTAGCCCCCTACGAGGTCTCGGTGGAGAAATCACTCAATCTCAACACCTCATACCACATATGAATTCTAAGGATACCTAAGAGTACACCCAACTCCTAAGGATAGACCTAACCCTACTTCTAAGTGAAAGATCCCTAACCCCTTACCAGGTCCCGGCGGAGAAATCTCTCAATCTCACACCTCACACCAAATATGGTTGCATAAAGTTTAAGGAATACGGAGATAGAGTGCACTAATCGGAAGGGAAAGGGGACACTCCACTATCTCATGACTCACCCTCTCAATCCTCTTCAATCTTGAAGTTCTAACCCTAATGGAGATCTCTCTCTTACCAAGACAACAAATCATGCAATATAATTAACCACAAGGATTAATACGATATGCAAGTAATGAGGAAACAATATTGAAACTCAATTAAACTCAGATTTAATAGAAAACATAAAGTAAATCAATACAAAGATATGGTCCTAGGGTTCATATGCCCAAATACCTACTAGGGTTTAGCTCCCCATGGGGCAAATTACAAAGCAAATAATAGTGCTATGAAAAGCAATGAAAACCATGGAATAAAACTCCCTTGAATTCGTGATGATGACCTTGATGGATCTCTCAACGTCTTGAAGGATCCCTCTCCGAAGCTAGGTCACCGAAGGCTCCCTTGATGCTATGATGAAGAAGAGATTTATCAAAGTTGGTGAAGAACACCCCATAAATTTGCCAAAGACCTCTCCTCAAAATCCTAGTCGCTTTGTCTTTCAAACGCTAGCAAAAAGTCTCCAAAGAATAGGGCAAAATGGTTATTCATAGTAAAAAACCATGTCTGTCACGTACCTCCACATGACCGTGTGAGTTTTCACACTCCCATGTGGGCCACAGAAATGCCCACGCGGTTGTGTGAGTAGTATTTTTACTACAGTGATTTGCTACAGTCTCTTCATAAACACAACTCACACACTCTTCTCTTGAGGCCACATAGTCGGGCACATGTCCACATGGTAGGTTATAAGACTTCTCATCGTCGAATCATCATTGGGAAGCTCTTGCATTCTTCACATAAATAGGGACATTGGAGCATGACTGCTTTTGTGGCCTTTCAACTCAAAGTCTAGTTTGGATTCTCTTGGAAATTGGCATACACACCCATGTATATGAACTACTCTTGTGTCTTGATTTTTATGTTGCACAAAAACCCGCAAAAGGTGCCTTCATAACTTATCTTTGCTTCCTTTTCTTCTTTCAAAGCATTCACAACCTATTTGCACAAAGAAACACCAAATACACTCTATGAGACATAAACCATGCTAAAAATGATGATCAATGCATGTAAAACATATAGAGAAATATGCCTACTCAAGCACTTATCAGTGTCTGTTTGCATAATTGCAACAATTGCATGCTTGTGCGGGTGTCCATGTACTTCCCATCTCCTACAGGAGCACTTCCAGACGCGTAGGTTGACAGCACTGTTATGATCGTTAACCACTTCGTAAGTGTCGTCGCTTGATTAGCCCACCCACAAATACCAATTGCTTTTGACGATTTGTTCAACCTTCTTGCATACTTAGGGCACATGGAGGACACTTTGCGCTGTTCAGTTAGCATGTTCATAAGTTTAAACCTGCGCCTTAACATGCGAGAAGCCAGTTAAGAGTTAGTAATTAACATAAACATAATTTGCTATACACGAGTTTGTAATCATACATAGCAATTCATGATTTTACCCATTAACGTTAAATACTACACAGTATTTCAAAATATTACACATGTACGTAATGTCGCATAGAGTAACTTAAAATAATACATAGGAGAACATTATTTTACACAATAACGTCAGGTATTAAACATGTACTAAAAATATTAGACATGAACAAGTATTTCTACACATGACCATTGTCTACTACACAGGAAAATATAGTTTTACACAATAACGGTAACTGTTATACAGTACCATCAATTAGTACACATTAAACACCGAATTATAGATTAATCTTACCATATAGAATCGACCATGCTCGTTAGCAGTAGATGCCTTGCTTCATTGATCCAGGTATTGAAAGACTCCACTGCATTTGAGTACATCTTGTACCACCACATATGCTTCAACAAATAGTTACACTAATAATTAATCTCGAACTTGTGTAACAACCAATCATGTGCATCGACCAATATAGCTGCAAGTTCACTGACTGCATCATCGAACTTTTTAGATTTGCCGAGCTTGTCGTTAGCCTTCATGAAGTTGGTCTCCAAATGGCGCAGACAATAACCATGAAGCGATGATGGGAACATGCGCGTAACTGCATTAACAAGACCCTTTCAACTAACCCGAGATGAATGGTTGTAATCATTTTCACCTTACAATGCCTCCCCAATAGTAGCAAGAAACCAAGTCCAATTATTATTTGTTTCGTTGTCTACCATAGCGAATGCTACATGGAAGATAATCTCATTGCCATCTTTGTTAGTTGCACCTAACAGAATCCCACCGTACTTGCCAAGCAAATGAGTTCTATCAACAAAAAGTTATGGCCTGCACCCCAGCATGAACCCTAACAACCATGCCTGAAAAGATAAGAAAACGCATTTAAATCGCTCATCGTCATTCTCAACTATTACAAAACTATCAGGATTCGTCTCAACTACTTTGTCCACATGCCAAAGAAGCAAATCGTAGCTATTAACCTCCTTACCATGAATAGCAACCTGCACAATCCCCTTTCCCATCCAAGCACTCTTATATGGTAGGCAAACACTATGGTTGTTACGCCCCGACCCTAGCCGGGCACATGGCAACCGCCACGACAATAAGGAGTGGACCCTACCACATCCTACCTCCTAGTCATCGTAAGGCTCAAAACAAACCTGCTACCACAATGAACTGAAGAGGGAAACAACCTCCACTACAGAACCAGCCAGAGTTCCAAAAACAACCAAAAAATACAAATACACAAAAGTTGAGTCTAGTGGATCCATAAAATTTACATGCATACTGCACTAACCTTAATAAGGAGAAAAAGAGTAAGTTACCCTACTGCATGCCCAACACAACCAAGTCCAATGTCGCAGCCTGAGAAAGAAGAACAGAGAGTACTGAGTAACAGATGTTACCCAGTGAGTGGTGACAGCATAGATATAACTGAGTAGTAAACCATTCCATATAGTAATTACCACAATAAAAATAACATATAAGAGTAGATCAAGGTATCCAACAGATTAGCAGTTAACACAATAATTCGAAAATAGTACATATAAACAATATTTTCTAACACATTGAGCACCACTCAAAATACAGGCTGGCCTCAAACAATTCCCAAGCTAATCGTGGCCGCGACTAGCTACGGGACCACCAAGGTGTTTTAAAACTTTTAAAATTCACAATCTTTGGTGTTGGCCACTAAGATTCCCAAGTGGTGACCCCTGGTTTCTCACATATAAGAATTCCCTGTCAATGGTTGCGCGCACCTTTTGACCAGGGTAAACTCAGGGTTGACCACACCGCCTCCCATCAAGCTGGACCGTGGAACCCCACACTGCAGTGTCGGACCTAAGTCCATTGTCACCATCAAAATCTGAATGCCACAATGCAATCCTTTCCAATTCCAACTCGAGGAATCAAGCATACGATGCTTAAATACGGAAATATACCTCAATCTATATTGCCTTTGCATGTAAAATACATATACATATACACGTAAACATGCATCTTTTAAAATACATATGTATAAGTATACTGGAATCATCTTTGCCAAAATAACTCCATACTCAAAATATCCATATATATATATAGCAAATGAAATCTGGTTTAGCATCAAATTCATGATATAAAACATATAAAGAAATACTATCATACTCTTATTAAATCTATGCAATTAACAATTAAACCACTCACTGAACATGTCGTCTCGTCTTGAGACGCGCTCACAGGTCGGCAATTTCCTTCCCTTGGGAGGAAGCTTCGCCACCTAGAGTCAAACAAAGAATCCAAAAACTAATGAACACCAGAACGGGAACTAAAATGCATGTGAATGCAAGGTTACATTTCGAACATGTAACTCTAAGTGTTAGGGGATAACGGCGTCATTTGAGACCCAAATGACCTCAGATCAAAGTAAAACAAGTTCCAATGAGTTCTTAGGAAGAAGGACTTCGATTTGGACCAAAGATATACAAGAAATGCCAAGTTTTCTCGGTGCTACAGTGTTTTCAGAATTGTTACAGTAACCGTCCTTGTTTCAAGAGTTTCTCGACGATTTACAACACCAAAATACAAAATTTCTTCACAAATGAATCACAAGATCGAGGGCTTCGATTTGAGTCCAAAAACAACTCAAACCAAGGTTAATTTCTAGGGTTTCAAGGATTTTCGAAAACAATTAAATACGAAGAAAATACAAGGAGAAAACTTTGAATCGAAGCCTTACCAAGCTCAGGACAATGAGAGGAAGAGAATAGAAGCGTTGATTCGCCGAAATAACACGCCGACGAATTTTGTTTCCAAAGTTTTCTCTCGGCCGAAGAAGGAAAACAAGAAGGAAATGCTTAGAAGAAAGAAAATGAATGGAAGAAGTTCAGACACGTGCTTTATCCTCTCAAATTTCAGATTTTCAATTTTTTTTTTGAAAAAGGAAATGACCACAATGCCCTCATAAGAGGAAATAGAGTGAAGTGAGTCCAAAAGACCGTTTTGCCCCTGGTTTTTGACTGGTTTTCACACACAACCTACTGTGCACTCATGCAAGGATGCCACTAGTGCAAAATGAACAATTTTCCCCTAATGCATGCACAAAAATCTAAAAAGAGCAAGAGGTCCAAAAAATTTGGACAGGGTACCACACTGGTCATGTAATATATCTTTCTAAATGTCGACAACTCTATATAATGGTCGCTCCTTGAGTTTTTGCATTACACGTTGAGAGACCCATTTTTTTGCTTGCTTTAGGGTGTGTTGTTGTACAATGCCTCCACCGCAACTATGCATTGCTTGCATTTTCTTCACCCGGTAGGTGTCAATATTTCCCTCTTTCGATGCATGCACATGCCACTGGAAATCTGGATTAGTGCACTTGATGGTCACCCAAAATTTATCATTTTTTATAAACGTAAAATCAAAATTTTGTCTTATGGCGTTGCTGCGTAGGTAATCTTTGAACTGATCTGCTTTGTCAAAGCATTGGCCCACTTTTAAGGTCGACCCATCAAGTGTTTGTGAAGACTGAACAATACTGAGCGCCCCCGTTTGAGGATATTGGGATAGATATGTCTCGACATCGGCGTTCATACTTACAGAGAAGGCGTCCATGTATGACAATGCATAACACAGACAATATCAATACCATGGTTTATTACACAAAAAACTTGAAACCTACACAAGAACGGGTAATGTTACACATTAAAACATAATATTACATAGAAACACATAATATTACACAGAACAAACATTTACTACACAGAGAACTATTGTAATACACATGAAGCTAATTTAATAAACATGTATGCAATTAATTACACAGTAACACACAAATCAAAGGTAACCGGCAATAGTTATCATTGTTATTATGATGGAATCGATGAGGTCAGCTGCCATCCACTGACCCACTCGCGTCTTCGATGGTGATGTCAAGACAGTCCTGTTGAAAGTATGATGTATATGGCACATGTGTTGAAAGTTAGCATCCAACTCAATTGGGCAAAGCGTCTTATACAAATCAGGTGTCACGAATTTCACCTTGACCGTAGAACTGTCCAGTGCCCACAACTCAATTATGTCACCCATTATTGTTTCCCATGAACTTAATAAGGTGAATTGAAGCATACGTCCTTTTCTTTTGTATCTGACCACGGAATAAAAGGTTCCATTGATTATGAACACCTACATGGAATTTGAAAAAGCTACAAAAGTTATTGTCTATTACTTACTATCACTGTAGTTAGAATCGTATGATTCTCGATACGAATCATACGATTCATATCGTTTTCCATCCGTAACAGTTCGAATTTTATAGAAGAATCAAAATTAATCCAGAATTGTGAATGAATCGTTTGAATCGGTTTTGAATCGGTCAAATCGACATGAATCGAGAAGATCAATGATTCAGTTATTAATTTCCTAAATTTTGAATTTAAAAAAGAAAAAGACAAATCAGTCCTTTTTAAAAAAAAAAAAGACAAATTAGCCCTTGTAGAAAACTAAGAGCCCAATGATCTAGATACCAAAATTTAAAAAAAAATCAAAGGAAAGACTAAAAGGAGAAAGAAGCATAGAAGGAGAAAGGACTAAGGAGAAATTGTGGTTTTATTCCAACATCCTCAACAAAAGGTATTTTTCATCATCTCTTTATCTTTCTTGCCGTTCTTCTTTTTTTTTTTAATTATTTATTATAATATATACAGTCGACTAATTTAGCTATTTAAAAGTTCTTTAAATTAGTTTTTATTTAATTAATCTTTAAATTTGTTATCAAAAGCAAATTTAAAGATTAATTAAAAGATAATGTTTTTTTTTAATTTTAAATCTTGTTATAGAAGAAATATTTTTAAATTATAAAACTAATCTTTATATATATATATATATATATATATATATATATATATATATATATATATATGATTTTGAAATGTTGAATCGAATTATGATTCGATTCGATTCATGATTCTCGATTCGCAAATTTAGAATTTTGATTCACGATTCAAATCTCGATTTGACTACCTGATGAAAAGATGAAGAACCTCAAAAAGCTTTCCCCACAACCTCTACAAGATGGAGAATAAAAAATGAGACAGTGCAAACCTAACAAAGCTCATTTCTGGGGCCTCATGAAGGTGTTCAAATGCAAAAAGAGGACAAAGAAGAATCAAAGAAGGATAAAAAAAATGGGAGGCTTCAGCACCAAGATGATGAAGAAGAAGAAGATGACTTAGATAAGCAAAATGAAAAAGGTTCTGACATTAGTAACTTCCTTGGGATTAGCTTTTTACTTTTCTCCAAAAGTTGATAAGACATGGAGGGAAAAATCCCTCCAATGTTTGCTTTTGAGACAAGGGCAAGCTTGACATTTCATAGCGCAATTAACTGATGCCTTTGACGGCAAGGACTGAAAAAAAAATGCAAACAATAAAGGAGGGATTTTTGTAAAAATGGAAAAGTCAGAGGGATTGAACATGAATGAAACTTCCCAGGGACTAAAAAGTAATTTTGCCATTTTTTTATTTAAAGTTTTGAAGTTTATTTATAATTTCATATTCATGTAAAATATATAATTCATGCATTGTATCGTGGTTTATCCATTTCATTCAAAAAAAAATAATAATAATAATCATGCATTGTACTTTTAGAGTTTCTTTTGTTACTTGTATTATGTTTAAAACTTCATAGTAAACATCTTTAAACTCAAATTCTCATGGATTTTTTGGCTTCAGATTTATGCATTGATGTTTTTAAGTGTTTATTATGGATGCTGTTTTTCAAAGCTATGATTTTGCTAATTGCATTCTCCTTTAAATTTCATAGTGAAAATGTGTGTTTTTTTGCAGTGTTTTCTCAGCACAAAGTGTTTATTTTTCTTATTTTTCATGCAGAACAATATAAACCATGGGAAGTGGATAATAGATGGTATTTTTTCAGTGAGAGAAGGAATTCATCAGAAACAGGTTGTCCTAATTGTTCAGCAGGCAATGTGTTGGAATTAGGTTTTTGTGGCTATTGAAAACTTTGAAGGGTTTTATCAACACTCAACCATGAAAGTATACACTTTGAATTCTAGGCGTTAAACACTTTCCTAAAGGAGAATTAGCCCCTTACTTTGTGTGCCAAGGGTGAATGCTAAGCCTTTAGGATACAAAGAATCCCCTTACTATGTTGCACACACAACAAAGTAAGCTTTAGAGAATGAAGAATTGTTTGTTGTTGCACTTAGAGAGAAGTCTTCCAAATATTCTATCTTCTATATCTTCCATGAAACACTTAAGTGTTCTTATATGAATTCAGATTTAGAAGTTCTAACTACCCCTTAAACATGAAAAGATGCAAGATAACTATTTAACTCCTTTTATTACACAAAAAGATGTCTTCTAACTACATGTAGCTTCTTTATTTCACAAAGAGATGCAACATAACTTTCCTAACTTCCTATGTACATGAAGAGGTGTTTACTAACTACTACAACAGCTATATGACATGAAAATATGTCATATTATAATTTTACAATATTAAAATTATTATAACACAATGGAGCTTGGAAATTCACTAGCTATTATGGGCGAATGTTCAATAATGGAGTTTTAATTGAATTTAAGAGGACACTGAATTTTTACTTGGGAGGACAGAAGAGTGAGTGGTTTATGGAAGAGTACTCCCTCCCAATAGAGGACATGAAGGCCAGTTTGTATCAATTCCAATAATCACTTAAAGATTGATGTTAATTTTGTTTCTTTTTTCTCTGCAGTATGATTGCGTAATTTGTGTCATTTGAATGAAACCGGAGCCGAGGAAACAGTGAATTGTAAAACAAAGTTATGATCAGACTATGTTGTTCGACGGGGAAGAGAGGCAGTTGGATGAAAGACAAGGGAAGACTGATGAGCATGTAACTAGTAATGTTTGATTACTGAAGTCAGAATGGTTAGGATTTAGTTTGCGAGGTCCTTTAAAAGATACTTGAGCCGCAAATATAAAATGTATCACGATACCATATGCTCGTTCATTGAATGGTACAGTTAAACCAACCAATTCAAACATTTTGTGAAACTCTTGGTGATCATTCGTTTTTCTGCTTTATAGAAATCTTCAATCATTGCTTGTTACTCGTCGTTTTAAAGTGTTTGCATTTTTTCCCCTAATTTCAATGATAAATGAATTGAATGTTTTGAACATTATGTGTAACTCCTGCTGATCATTTTTTTTTTCTGCTTTATATTGTTTGTTACTCATTGTTTAAAAGAGTGTTTAATTTTTTTTTTGTTTCCTAATTTCAATGAAAAATGAATCAAAAGTTTGGGAAGAAAGGATAGCAGCAGATGACTCATAAACATTCATCTCACCAAACATTACTCAAAATTTAGAGAGCCAGCATTGAGAAAGCATGCAAACTATCCTCATTAGATTGAGCATTTGGTGAGTTCCGTCCTTCCTCCGTTGCCCTCTCTCGGAACAGCCTAAGAGCTCTCTGCCATCTCCGGCCATTCCTCCCTGGAGTATCAGGGAACAAAACCTGGTTAAGCCTGAAGAAGAAAAGCCTCATGGCGAAGACCATGTCAGTGTAAGACCCCCGCATGCGCGTGGCGAGGGGGAGCTTGAGCAGGAAGAACCAGAGAAGCACAACGTGGAGATGGCAATGCGGGTGGCCACAGGCCGCAGCAGCCAGTAACTTGAACTTGAGAAGCAGCACCATGAGAGGCGTAAGAGATTATTCTTCACATTGATGTGTACACCCTTTTAAGAAGAAATTCATATAATGCAGAGTATAATTGAATAAAAAGGCAAGGCAGAAAGGATGATAAATCAGTTCAATTCTCTTTAAGCTTTTGTGGAAACTTCAATCATCTCACCTTTATCGCATTATTGGTGCCAATAGAGGGTCTCTGCATTATTTTCATTGCTAAATTATAAGTTAGCAAGAGGACTATGATTTCTCTGTGGTAATGAGTAGCAGAAAGCAAGTAATATGAAAGCAGGAAATTTGATGGATATACATTCTTTTGCAGAATCTTAAGACTCATGGACCATTAATTCATAGAGCTTCCTTGAAGAATAATAAGGTATTGATTTAAGAATTCAATTGCTTGAGAAATGTGAAGTCTGTAGTATTTCATTAATGAGATGTACTGCAGAAATTATACACTGATGAGTAAAACAATGTTGCCATTTCAGACAATGATTTTATCAAGAGAGACAGTTCGCACATTGAACATGACAATGATATTAAGCTTATCCATAGGCATTTTATTATGGTGAAGACAAAGCGTGATCACATAATGATTGATGACTATACTTTGTTCAAGTATAATGGGAGTTTCATGCTATCACATGCCTGTTTAGACTCTATTGGTAACTGGGAAACACCAAATATGACTATATCATTGTTCTTTCCAAATGCGGCCAGTCACCCGAAGTTTTAGTTCCCGCCTGTTGCCGCTGAAGAAAAACAGAAGAAAAACAGAGCCATGTCACGATGAATGACAAGCCCATCATAACTAGCCCTTACTTTCCTGTGACCATCTCTTATGCTTCTTGGCACACCATGCCATATCATTTTCCGGCCATTGCCACCTACTTCCAAACTATAAGTGAAATTCTTGGCCTCGTTTGCATCATCCATGAATCTTAAGAAAGCCATGTAAACCGGTGCCACACCCAAGAGGAACTCGTCAAAATGTAGGCAGAAGTGCTGGCCAAAACAATTGAACACCTGCATGACACAAGAAGAAATTAATCCAAGTGGTTTCAAATTATGTTTATGGTAACAAAAAGCATAACCAGTTTAAAGCTGAAGAATATCTGAAACTTCAAACTACTGTTTGTACTCCCATCACCAGTTCTGATTCAAATTTGAAGAAAACAGCATCTGTCAGCTATAGAACGTTACTGTCAATATCAATAAATAACATGAAATCAAAACAAGGAAGGTGTCTTAAAATGAGCATCCATGTCGCATTTTCAACTTCATGAGGGTTAGACTTCACATAACGATGATTAAAAGTGATCCCATCATGCATGTCGACCTTATAGTCATTTTTCAAGTGAACAACAAGCATTAGAATACCACTTTTAATCGAGCATTCTGATCCTGCTTATGGACAATCATAGGGCCTGAATTACAAAGCTGTTCATGTTTCAGTTTGCAAGCATATGGTCAATCATAGGGGATATTTTCATGGCATCCATGGTTTTAATATTTGCAAGCAAGCTCAAGGGACTCAGCCACTTTCTCAAGAGCTAAGCACCCGTTGTTACCCAGTTGTTGACAGGTAGGACAGTGATTTTGCACTCTTAACTTACAACTGGAACAGAGGGTATGACCAGCAGGGCACTACAATAAATTAAAGAGTTTAGTATCATCTCATTTGTTATTTAAGAGAAACAGAAGCATTAGACGTGACACTTTTGCCATAAAGATTATGCAACGATACATTAATCAACCAAATTGGTTGTTTAAGCCACCTGAAGCAATACTCAAAACATTTAAAAAAAAAAAATTCCCACTTGCAACTTGATGAAGCTTGATATAGCATGTATCTCAACAAATTGTTGTTATCCTGACCAAAATCACCCTTTCAAATATTTAAACAAGAGTAATCAGGTTCCATCCAGCTGAAAACAAAACTAAGCAAAGGTAGGATTACTAAGATTATACTGAAACTAAACAATAAATGAAAACTGTGTTTCTTCCACATAATACAAATCTTATATATGGATAACACATAGTAACAATTACCTTCCAAGTAGTATATTTTACCAAAAAAAAACCAGCATCCGTGTAAGATTTGTTTCTAATGTGCATGGACAGCGAGCTGGAAAATAATTTATGAGGCCAAAAGAGTTCCAAAGTAATTTAAAATGAATGATTTACAAGGCCAAATGTTGGGTTTGGTAACACAGCATGAAAAGAAAACCCATGGTTCTCAATAAGAGGAAGCGCAATGAAGCTGGTGTATTGGAGGGTACATTGAGTTTGTACAGACTGGACATTGCAGGAGCTTATCCAAACCAGTTGTGGAACTTATGCATACTTTGACACCAGAATTTGTAGAAACTTTGCCATGATTGATATTTTCAAATTCATCTCTAGCAGTTGATGATTCACTATCAGTGGATTGAGATTCAGAAATCTTCATGAAAATTTTGCTCCCAAAAGACATTATTCTTGTAAATTGGTTTCAGATAGCAACTAAAGTTAAAATTCAGTATACAAGCTTTTCCTTGAATACATATGCCTGTAGTAGGCTTCAACAAGATCTTCTACGCATCTAAGAGACTTGGAGTTTCAAGGGATCAACATGATAATAACCTGAAGAATGAAAAGAGGTTTTCTATATCAGTAAATTTTCAACAGAACTTGACTTTTTTCAAGCATCAAGCTAAATACTTGATACTGGACTTATTAATGTGGAAATTAAGAAAATTAAGAGTTTCTTTTGAAGAATGCAAAAAGATATCCCAAATATAAGATTTAGGAAGCAAAAGCCAGAGAATGTCCTGTGATTGCACTACAACTTCACAAGATTAATAAATTTTCCACACCTGATAACAAATGTGATGCTTAAATATTAGATATAACAAATATGATATATCTAATGCTCGCAAATAAAATACCTTGTAACTTGCATAACATGACATAAACTATTATAAAGACCAAAGTTTTGTTTGTGTTGGCAATGGTTGACAAACAAGCATGCGTAATTTTTACATGTTATCATGCCATACGGGACTCAAACTGGCTCTAAGGCATTATAGATATAATAATCTTCTATAAAAATTGGACAAATGTTAATGGAAGGCATGTACATCACACATTAAAAACGAAAGAAAACATGAGCAGTTTCTCTGGCCAAATGGCAAAGCTCAAACTATTCTCACTAATGTACATATGATTTTTTTAACATGAGAGTGATAGCCAATCAAAGAGGTCATATATCCATTAAAGCGCATGAGTTAGAGAATTAAGAACTAAATCCAAAAAACATCATTAGAAAACACCTGAATTCAAAAGCAATTCAATAATGCAAAGAAGCAAACAATCTCCACTGGTTCCAAGATAACATCCTTGCAAATCTTAACTCCTTGATAAAGGAAAAGGTAAGTGGATATAAAGGCATAGAAGCATGCTTAAAAAGCATAATTAAGATCTAAATCTAACTAAATACGACAATTGGAAAACCAATAGAAGTAAATGATTAAAAAAAATTCACAAGATCACTCCTTTCCATAAATTAAAGAACAAAGCTGTGAACTTTTAAATAACCCTTACCAATTGAAGTGAATCCCATCCCACAATAACAAATTCTCTCAAATATACCAACCTTTCTCAAGTAGCAAAAAGCAAAAAGATGAATGATGCTTCCTCACCTGAGAATGCCCTAAAATCCCAACAAATCCGAGCTCCATGATCACATCTCCAGATGATATCAGAGCGGGAGCCAAAGGAAGACATTAGGACCGAAGTGATGCCGTCGAGGCGCCTGGAAAACGACGGATTGCTTATGTCCATTTGTGGTTTTTTTTTTCTTTAAACAAAAGTAAACAACTCAAATGTTCCTGCATGTTATATATATTTCTATTTCGGTGACCCAATTTTACAAAATTACAATTTGATATTTTATTTCTAGTTTTTATTACAATTTAGTCATCTGAGCATGCTCTATTAACAGGCAGCACATGTGGCATACTACGTGATATTAAATTGTCTGAATGATGGGCTGCCATGTGAGGTTTTGTTTTGTCAAAAATGATTACACCTACTTTTGGTTGGTAGGTGACATCAGGTGGGTTAATCAAGAATTTAAACTCTTAATATTATCCAACTCTGTAAATAAATAGACATGAAGGCTGAAGCCCTTCATGGCACCAATTGTGATAAGTGAATGAGAGTGTGAGAGTGAAGAAGTGAGAGACATAAATAGAGTGAGGAAAATATTGTTGAGAGTTAGTATATTTTTTTAGTATAAGAAAGAGTACTGGTTTTCTCCTTAGAGAGTTTATAACTCTTAAAATTTTCTCACTAAATTTTTTTATCTTTGCCTATAGTTTTTACCCTAATTATTTAAGAGTTTTCTAGCAATATTTGTGTTCATTTAAATTTTCAACAATCTTTTTATTCCTTATGTTGTGACCCTACTTTATTTAAGGGTTTCCCACTACATGACACATTTTTCTCAGAGTTGGTATTTGAGTTGGCATATGTCACATGTGATCACCCTTAATGCAGTTAAAAATGTGGGACTAAATCGTAATTTTTGAAACTGAATAACTAAAATAGAAACCAAAAAATGATAAGGGATCATTTAAGTTTTTTTTAATATTGTAAAAAATAATTACAGAAATGCTTATGTTGTGTATTAATTACTAAAAATGTACATAAATGCACATGCAACCTTCAATTGGTGGGTCCTCCATTTTATTTAATTTTTTTACCCTACTCTTTCTTCTCCGGACACTTTTTCTCCTGCACAACTAGTAGATTCACGGCCATAAGCTTTCGTTGTCTTTTGACGGTGGGATGTTGGACTATTACTAGGACTCGGTGGCCATTGGTGCATGCACTGCCATGGAGAAAAAGGTGCTCATTTCTTGTTCCTCCTAGTACAACACCAGCCCCAACTCAAACACACTCTCCAATGTCACACTTTGGATCATCATCGTGGGAGTCGGAACTCTCGACCTTGACTTTCCTACTTACTTTCTCTCAGCAAGAACTACTCCAATGTCTAACTATACTTAGGCAACGATGAGTTCAGAAAGAGTACATTGTCAGAGAAACTGGCGGTATCAGGAAGCACTCCATGTTTACCAGAGAAGTAGATTGGGTGAAATTAAAAATTGATTAAAAAATGGGGCCCATACATAGATGTGTATTTTTTTATTAAACTATAGCAAGCGTATTTCTGTAATTATTTATTTTGTTTACAATATTTTTTTTTTAAAAAAAAAACCTCCATTTGTAGGTCTAATGAACAAATCCTTTGCATTATTATGTCTATTTCTTTGTTTTTTTTCCCATAATTTATAGTAAAGTAATTGGTTCGTTAAAATGATTTTTGGGTGCATTGACAACCTAAAACATTTTCCTCATAATATACTACATAATTATTATTGTTTTCTTTTCTTAGGTTGCACAAGTTAGCCAATAATAATGACCCAATGGATTCAGAATGGAGGGGTGGTGCCCTTATAACCATATGTTGAAGCCCAAATAGGAGAGAATAAAAGGAGAGAAAAAACTATGGTAAAAAGACCAACTTAACCCTATATATATTTAAGTATGAGGTTTACATGTTTTGTTTATATTAATTGTGTGGGTGTTGATGTACTACATCCCTGTTCCATGGTAGAACCGTGTCCATAAGATTAGCACTCATAGATGAAGGCCATGCTCAACTTAAATAATTTTGATAGTTTCGGTGGGCAGTGTGATTAGGAGAGTCACTTAAAAACTCATTAGAATAAGGAACACACACACAATCAAGCAAGAGAAAGGAGACACACAAGTTGGTAACCCAGTTCGGCACAACCTTGGCTACATCTGGGGAGCCAAGCCCGGAGAAACAATCCACTAAAAGAGGTGATAGAATAAAGAGTACAACTCTCCCTTTCTTACTCAAGACAAAGAATACCCTCTTAAGATTGCCCGATGCGCACTCTCCTCAACCCTCACCAAAGGGTCTCTTACTTGTGGCTTGTGCTAAATCTCCAATTGATCCTTCCTATTTTAGAATTCTTCTCGGCTTCCTAACTTGGACACCTTCCAAAGCCAGATGTTGCAACACCCCGTTGCAACATTGCCCATCTTACTGAACATGACTGAGTTCTAGCAAGTTGCACCCGAATCTGTGACCTTCAACCTTCTCAGTTTCTTCAATCCGCCTTGTAGTAGTTGACTCAACTCGAGCTCCTCCTGCCTGCAGTTGCTTCCTTACTCACGCCACTTCAGTAAGTCTCCTCTCTCGAGGAACACGCCTACCAAGGCACATGCAACCATCTCACCAAAGATGGTCACCGAAGATCTCCTGATTTTCTTTCCAAACTTGGTCAAAGTTTGGTCTTCCCAAATGATCTTTGTTTGACTCATGGTAATATTGTTACTAAACTTGATCTTATCTCATCCAGGTTTAGCCTTCAATATCTTCAAGCATGATCTCCAATCATCCATCCTTGGATCTTCAAATCTCTAATCATATCTCATGTAATCTTCAATCAAATCTCCATACATGATTAGTCTCCTTGAATAGCTCCTCCCATAATTAGCTCTTAAGTCTTCCTTCAAATTGTGTTGCTAAATATGGTCTTGATAATCTCATTGGCTTGTTCTTACCTAACTTAGTTTGTGTCTTCAAATAGCTTCACACCAAACTAAGCTCCATGCAATCTTCATGATGATCTTTTATTTTTGCCAATGATAGAATATTCCTCTTTTTCTTTAAGATAAATCTTTCCTAAAAGGAGTTCTATCAAAGATATGATTTATCATCCCGGATTTTACCAGGGATAGATAAACATATCTTAATAAAACTTACCCTTCTTGAAGAGATCCATTTAACTTGAAGCACTTTTCAAAATTAGTTGATCATCACATGAATTATTGAGAGGAAAATCACTAAACATAGTCTCCATCATGATCTTTTGGCTCTTGTATCTTCTCATGTCATAACACCAAGCTTTAGCCGCATCATCATCCTAGTCACTCCTTCTTTTTGCCAAGTCATCATTGCCACGTCATCTTCATTTGCCATGTCACCTCTTGGCTTCTCATATAATATCAATCCATGTCGTAGACCTAACAATTTTTTTTAAAAAAATAAAATATATGATAAAAACATCCTGAATGTTATAACTAACTAGAGAATTATATATGAATATATATATATATATATATGTAGACAAGCCGCATGACTCCCATAGAAGAAGTCAAGGGTTTGACTTCATCCCAATGCATTATTGAGATGTAATAATCAAAAATGTGCCCAAATACCATTTTTTTAATAAAAGGTGCTTCTACTTTATTCTGGTTCGACAGATGGGTTAATAACTATGGACCTAGATACCTTTGGCTTAAGGCTTTTTGGGATTCTCCTTAGCAATTTGGAACTATAAGAGAACTATCGCATTTGCTGCAAATGCCCCTGATACAGGTTGACACCACACTTTTAAACGTAGCTAGTAGCAAGAGCTCCACTTCCAAGGCGCCAGTAATGGTAAGAGATGGAGACTAACTTCTAATAGTCATTTCATAGTCAAGACGTTTTATGGCTTCCTTAACCATGGCGGTACTCTTTACCCGATGGCACGTATTATATGGAAAAAGGGGCATGCTCTCGGAAAATCAACCTCTTTAATTGGATGATGTGGAATAATCATATTCTCACTTTTGAAAACCTTGTGATCCGAGAGTGCAACATGTCACTGATTGCCAACTATGTGTTATGTCACACAACAATTGAACCAATCATAGCGGTCTACATTTGTCATTTTTATTTTTGTACCAAAATTTTAAAAGCAAATTGTAATTTTAAAAAATTTTATAATTAAAAAAACATTGATAATTTCAAAATTGATGAAACTTTCATATAAAAATATCGTTGAAATATAAACTTTAATTAATTATAGATTATTAGAGGGATTGTATTCTATAAACTTCAATAATTTTTAAAATTTAGATTAAGTGTGTTGTTTTTAAAAGTTTGAGTAATAATATGCTTAGTTAAGTTTCAAACATTATTATCAAAATCATGACAACTATGTCAGGTGCGAATATTATTTTTAACATATGTTGATCTCTCCTATGCGCTTGGGGGCAAAATAATAATAAGTGTATGAAGGTAGCTTGTCTATATTATAAAAAAAATAAATAAATAAATTAAGTAATGCAGACAAGTAACAACTTTAGTTATGAAAGAAAGTTGAACCCTTAAACTGTGCTTTCGGAGAGAAGTATGTTATCATTCTCTTATTGCGGAGGTGGTGCGAAATTTTCTTTGGGATAAGTTCGATAAGGCCACTCACTTTAACCAATGTTGTATAAGAGAAAAGGTTATCATTCTTATAATGTGAAAGTGATACTCAGACCGTTATTGGTTTTTTTACTTTTATTATATTACCATATGATTGATATTGTATATATAGTAAAATGGTATTTAAAAGATTTATTATTATTTTTTTATACACTTCGAAAAGTAGTCTTCATCGATTGCATACCCGGATTAAATTTTTGAGAGGACTTGCATACTCTATGACTTTTTATAGTGCTATAAATATAGTTTTTTTTTAAATTCAAACTATATATCTCTATAACTCACTATTTTGATTTTTTTTTTCATTTGTTTTTTTTAATCATCATTCATCTCTATTTATCATAATCCGCCCAATCACGTGAGTTGCTTGAAGGTCACATGCATTGAAGACTTAGGAAAATCGGTGGACTATATACAAGGTTAAGAAAACCTTAGCAAGTTCGATGAAGTTGGATGTGTTTTCTAGTGTCAAGGAAAAAGAATTAAAATGAGGGTAAAAAAAAGTATTCGATAAAAATTTAATTAAATTAAAATTATAATGAATTATAAATAAAGTTTTAAAAGTATGTTAATGTAATAAATAAAACTAATTTAATTTCTTAGGGTATATATGCAAAATGGTGACATAATCACTATTAAAAATTTTACAATTTAAATGCAATAAATAAAATAAGTTTAATATTTTTAGGGGTATATATGCATAAATCTTTTAATTATTTAACATGTAATTGATAGAAGAGAGAAGAAAGAATGGATCAATTCAAATTCATGGAACAATACTCATGTGTGACCTTTAGGTCTACATATAGGAATCAATAATACAAATATACTTGTATACATACATATATACATACATACATCTACCAACATACATAGATACATACATCTAACATCCCCCCTTTCAAACTCAAGGTGGATAGTGTGTCTTGAGTTTGGATAACATGAATAAATGCTGAGGACACGTTTATGCTTTAGTGAAAAAATCAGTCACTTGGACCTCTGTAGGAAGATAGTGAAGTGATACAGTTTAAGAGCGTACATGACATCTAGTGAAGTGTGCATCCACACTAATGTGTTTACTCAACTCATGCTTGACCAGATCTGCAACAATTTGAAGGGTTCTAATACTATCATAGTGAATAGAAATGGGAGAAGTGATCGGTACACCAAAGTCCTGCAGGATCGAGCGAAGCCAAAGTACCTCATAGACGGTAGAAGCCAAAACATGAACTTCAGCCTCAACACTAGATTTGGCAACAATATGCTGTTTCTTGGTCTTCCAAACAATTAGAGAAGACCCAAGAAAGATATAATAACTAGTGACAAAGACCCGATCATTAGGAGAGCTGGCCCAAGTAGTATCAGAATAGGCCTGTAGCTGAAGAGTGGATTGACGTGAGTAGAGCAAACTATGCGAGGCAATGCCACAAAAATATCACAACACCCAGAGAAGATGAGCATAATGCATAGAAGTGGGGACCGCAATAAACTGACTGAGAATATGTACAACATAAGAAATGTTGGGACGTGTGATGGCCAAGTATACCAAGCTGCCAACAAGATGCCGATAGCTAGAAGGATCCGATAAGGGAACCCTATCAGAAGCCTGAAGTTCCAAATATAGCTCAATCGGTATAGCAGCAGTGTGAGTGTCTGTCAAACCAAAGCGAGCAAGTAGATCAAGAGTGTAATGTTACTAAGAGAGATGGCAGACATCAGGATGACATGTGATCTCGATACCAGGAAGTAACGAAGTAAACCTAGATCAGTTATCAAGAAGGTCTCACATAGTTTTTGCTTCACAAAAGTAATGTGAGTAAAATCATCGCCAGTAGGGATCATGTCATCCACATACAAAAAAGAATGGCCCGGTCTCGAGGAAAAGAATGTACAAAGACTACCGAATCATGTATACTCGGAGTAAAATTGACAGCCTAAACAATTGTGCTAAATTGCTCAAACCAGGCACGTGAAGCCTATTTGAAACCAAAGAGAGTGCGACAATGATAACAAACAGACCCCGGAGGCACTTGAAGACCAGGAGGAGGAGTCATATAAACTTCCTCCTTCAATTCCCCATAAAGAAACGCGTTCTTCACATGAAGATGATGTAGTACCCACCCATGAACTGCAACAATAGCAGCCGATGTGCACAAGTGTGCATGTGAGCCAATGGTGCAAAAGTCTCCTCACAGCTACAACCATACTTTCACTAGAAACCACAAGCAACAAGATGCACTTTATAGTGCTTGAGAGACCCATTAGAATGGGTCTTTACCTGGCTGGTAGATCCAGCGATAAGTGATAGTAATAACATGAGCAGAAAGAGAAATAAGATCCCACGTGTGAATCCCAGATAATGCATCAAGCTCCTTTGCCATAGCGGCCTGTCACTCAGGTGATCGAACCGCTTCCTTGTAGGTACCTGACTCAAAGACATTTAAAACACTGGTGCTCATAGAGGCATTACAATCAAGAGAATGTAAAGTGGAGCGATCACATAAGGTGTAAGTATGAGAAGGTACCTCATAAGCTAGATTGATAGCAGGAGAGGTGTCATAGCGAAGGTACCTATCGATGTAAGTATGAGAAGGTACCTACCGTGTGGAGGTGCTGCTAGATTTCGATGATAGTAAGTAAGATAAAAGGGTGGATGAGCAAGAGGAAGATAAGAAGAAGAAGAAAAAGGAGAAGACATTGTAGGAGACTCAACAGATAAAGGAGGAGAGGGTCAAGAGAGGAGTTAGTGAGAAGCTTGGGATGAGGATCTAATAACAGAGGAGATGATGGCACAAGTAAGCCATCCTCAAGAGAAAGAAAAAGGAAGGACAGAGGAATTGAGGGATAGAGAGAGATAGTGGAAGGAGGAGAAGCATAGAAAGGGGTGGACTCATCAAACGTGACATCATGGGAGATGCGTATATGATGACTAACAAGATCATAGCAACGATAACTGATAAGTGCTCATGTATTAGTAATACAAAGTATTCTTTTCTTACGATGAGCATTACTTTTCTCAGATTTTATCGCTAATGCTTGTGTATTTGTGTTCTTTTGTGCATGTAGGGTTGTGGAGACAAATTTAGAAAAAAGAAGCCAAAGTAGATTGCGAGTGCACTTAGTTGATGAAATGTTGGAGTGAAGAAATGTAAAGACACAAGTTGTGCCCAAAGACATGTGAGTGTGCGCCAACCTCCATGATGTTCAAAGAAATATGCAAATTGGAGGGGCACAAAGGCAGTCATACTCATGTATTCCGACTTGTGCAAAGCTAGCGTGATTGTCATCAAATGTGCTTTTATTTGAAGATGCAACGCAATCCACAGTGTAGACGTGTGCTCGTTTATGTTGCCTCGATGAAAAGTGTGGATTCGGGAGTATTTTGGCAGAGTACTGTAGTAGATACTAAAGTAAATCGATGCAGTAATTTACTACAGCAGTTACTGTTCACAGGCCGCAGAAAATCGATTTCCTAGAGATCCATATGCTTGTGTAGATGCCCGATTCCAGCCCTATTTAAGTCACGATTTCAGCTCGATTTAATAATTCTTTTTTCCATCATTTGGCTATATTTTCTCCATCTTTGGAGGCGTCCGCGGCTAGGGTTTGGAGAGGCTTTGGCTAGGTTTTGGAGGGGTTTACGGCCTTCGACATCGTGTTTCCTTTGGAAGAGAGTTATTAGGGGAGCTTTCATCAGCACCGATCCGGCGAGGTGTGCCCTAGGCTTGACGAAGGGACCTTTGGAGAAGACGGCCACTCCACAAGATCATCGACACGAACACCAAGCGGGTTTTGTTAATGGATTGCATATTTTTACTTTCGATTTCATTATTGATTGTATTTTGCTCCATGGAGAGCTAAACCCCTAGCGGGTACTTGGACTTGTAAACCTTAGCCTGATGTTATTTCTTTGACCTTTTATTATGCTTTCTTTAATTGATGTTTTAATTGAGTTCTAATCTTCAATGCTTATCGAGTTGGTTTTCCCTTATAGTGACACTAGGGTTGAGAATCCATTTTAGTAATCCTTGTGGATGAGTGATACACCATGAGGGTTAGAAAAATACTATATTAGAGAGGGTTGAGAGAGTGAGTCGAGAGGTAGCGGAGCGTCCCCTTTCTCTTCCGGTGTGTTTTATCCTACCTCCATGTTCCAAGAGTTCTTTGCGGTCAAAATAGAGTGAAATGCTAAGAAACGAACTCCTCTGGGGCTTAGTTACGCAAGCAACAGGGTGAAGCGTTGAAGTAATCCGTGGTATCTGGGACTTAATTGTGACTGGGGGTCTTTCGCCTGGACCAAAGGGTTAGATCCATTTTAGGGAAAAGGGTTTACCACTTGGAATCCCTAAAGCCTAAAGCAACCTAGCACAGTGTGAGGTGTCGAGACTGAGAGATTTCTCCACCTGGGTATAGTGTATGGTTAGTCACGGTTGACCTTATGTTTTGGGGCTGTGTGTTTAAGGATCTCCATGACTCATTAAGCATTAGTTAAGGAACATAATGATTGGTCTTGCACTTGAAACAATAGTCCTAGGGTGAGCAATGTCCGAGTGCCCCATTTATCGTCAATTGCCTCTCCTATCTTTTATTTGCGCCTCCTTCTTCTTTTCTTATTTTTATTTGCATTAATTCTTATTCACATCATTATCGATTCATCTTCATTCTAGTTAAATAGTAATCTTTGTGTTTCTAATCACTATTCCCTGTGGATTCGACTACCCACTCACCGGGTTATTATTATTTTGACAAACCTGTGCACTTGTGGTACATACTCAAAAGGGCGTTTGTCAATAACCTTTATGTTCAAGGCTATACCCCATAAAAACATAAGAAACAAACTAAGCAGTAAGCTTTATCCGCTCTCGAGGTGAGAGCAAAACAAACAACCAAAGACAAAGAGATGATCATATCGAGGAAGTGTCCCATGAAGATATCCATTTGGGCTACAACCATGAAGTTAAGATGATGGTTACAGATTAATAAGATAAACAACAATGCTAACAATATCAGCCCAGAAATAAGAAGGAAGAAAAGCACAAAGAAGAAGAGCATGGGTCATCTCCAGGATATGACGATGCTTGTGTTCAGTGACCCTATTTTGAGGATGAGCCCTAGGACAGGATAACTAAGGCAAGGTATCTTCAGAAGACAAAAAGCCATGAAAATCCTGAGAGGTATACTCGCCGCCAGAGTCAGATAAAAAAATCTTAATAGAGGTAGCAAACTGAGTGTGCACCATAGCAATAACAGAACGATAGATGGATAATAATTAACTACGATGATACATAAAATAAATCCAGGTAAAGAGAGTGTAGTCATTAATGAAACTAACATAATAACGATTGCCGCCTTAAGAGACAAAAAGGGAGCTGGGCCCTGATAAGTATTTGTGTGATAAGAATTTGAAGTGTTCTTTCCTTTTGTTGAGCATTACTTTTAGTAGGTTTAAGCGCTAATACATGTGTATTTGTGTTCTTTTGCGCATGTAGGGTTGTGAAGCTATGTATTGAGAAAAGAAGCCAAAAGTAGATCGCAAATGCATTATTTGGTGGAAACTTGGAAGGAATAAATGCGAAGACACAAGTGGGACTCCAAGATACGTGAATGTGTGCCAATCTCCATGAATTCAAGTCACTACAATGAGTTGGAGGGGCACAAAGGCAGTCACATTTGCGTATCCCGACTTGTGCATTGATAACAAGACTTCCGCCAATGAAGCTTTTTATTGAAGAATACGTGCGATCTACGGCATAAACATGTGCCCGTTTATGTTGTCTCGATGAAAAGTGTGGAATCAGGAGTGTTTTGGCCGAGTTCTGTAGCAGGTTACTGTAGAAAAATAATGTAGTAAGCACTGTAGCACTTACTGTTCACAATTGGCCGAAAATAGGATTTCCAGAGAACCCACATGGGCGTGTGGAAATTCCCCACGCCCATATGGAAATTCCACAAGCCCGTGGGAAAAATCCACAGGGGTGTGTGGATTCCTGATTCCAGCCGTATTTAAGCTGCGATTCAGCCCGATTTTAGGGATCTTCTTTTCCCCTTTTCTCCAACTTTCATCCATCTTTCGAGAGGCCATCAGCTAGGGTTTAGAGAGGCTTTTGGCATGTCTTTAGAGAGGCTCCACTTGGAAGAATGTTATTGGGGGAGCTTTCGTCGACACCGATCCACCGAGGTGTGCCCTAGGCCGAACAAGGGGACCTTTGGAGAAGACTTAGCTACTCCACAAGACCATCGGCATGATTACCGAGGGGGTTTTCATATGGAACACTTGTTTTTACTTTTGATTTCATTGTTGATTGTATTGTGCTCCATGGAGAGCTAAACCCCCTAGTGGGTACTTGGATTTTGTAAACCCTAGGATGTTATTGTTTCATTGATCTTTTATTATTTTTTCCTTAATTGATGTTTCAATTGAGTTCCAATCTTAAATGCTTGTTGAATGATTTCTCCCTTAGAGTGACACTAGGGTTGAGAGTCCATCTTGATAACTGTTGTAGATGAGTGACACACTACGAGGGTTAGACATTGCTTGATTGGAGAGGGTTGAGAGGGTGAGTCGAGAGGTAGCGGAGCGTCCCCTTTCCCCTCCGGTGTGATTTATCCTACCTCCATTTTCTTGAGTTCTTTGCGATTACAATAGAGTGAAGTTCTAGAGGATGAACTCCGCTGGGGCTTAGTTGCGCGAGCAACAGAGTGAAGCATTGAAGTGACTTTAGTGTCTGAGGCTTAAATGTGACTAGGGGCCTTTCGCCTTGACCAAAGGGTTAGGTCTATACATAGGAAGAGGGTTTATTACTTGGATTCCCTAGAACTCCATGCAACTTTACACAGTGTGAGGTGTTGAGACTGAGCGATTTCTCTACCGGGACATAGTGTAGAGTTAGTCACGGTTGACCTTAGATTTGGGACCGTGTGCTTAAGGATTTCCGCGACTCATTGAGCATTGAATAGGAAGTATAATAGCAGGTTTTGCACTTGAAACATTAATTCTAAGGGGAGCATTGTCCGAGTACCCCACTTCTATCGATTACCTTATCTCTCACTTACTTGTACCTCACATTCTTGTTTCTTTTATTTTTGTTCACATTAATATTAAGGTGAAGAGAATCCAGCACATATACTCCACTATAACAACGGCCAACTCCAATCACCACCCCACTGTAATCCTCCACACGATATGAACTATGGTAAAAAATAACCTGATAGTCATAATCAGTAAGCTGGCTAACATACATAAGGTTCATATATAGGCCGGGAACATGAGAGACAGAGGAAACAGAAAAAATACTGAATGAAAGATGTCTAGTAGAGGAGATAGGAAGGAGTGTACCATCAGCAGTGCGAACATGGGTGATGAGTAATGGGGGACGAGAATGGTGAAGATGAGTAGCACCAGAGGTCATGTGAAGAGAAGCACCAGAATCAAGAAGCCAAAGAGGAGAGGAACTACCTGGAATGGATAAAGGAACCTGAGCCGAACGTGCATGGCAAGTGGAGGAGGTGACGTTCGCTAGATAGGACTGCTGAAATTGTCGGAACATCGCCAGTAGCTATTGATCCACAACAAATAGTGGAGCTGGAGAAGCTTGCACATAATGTGCCTAAGGAGAGTGAGGCAATGGAAGAAAATGGGAAATTGCTGAAGAAGCACTATAGGGAGCGATGCGCAAAAGTCCATACTGCTTCTTCCTACAATCATACTCGAGATGACCTAGGATGTCACAATAGTGATATGCTACCGTGTGTTTCGGCCCTGGGGAAGGCCTAGATGAAACAAGTGGAGGACGCAGAGGATGAGTAGAGGATGGGGCACGAGGCATAGAAGTAAAGAGAAAGACAGCAAGAGAACTACCCCCCTGTTAGGGAAGCCTGAAGGCGTGTTTTCTCAGCTCGAACAAAGACGAAGGCCTTATCTAAAGAATATGCAGAGGAAGCATGAAGTAGCTGGGCCTAAGTCATCTCAAACTCGGGGTGGAGGCGCATGATGAACTAATGTATACGACATGTATCATCATGATGACGGCGATGAGTGTAGAACTCAAAGCAGGTAAGAATATAAGCAGTATGTATAGTGTAATATAGAGGAGTGAGAGCATCAATTTGACTCCTGAATGTACAGTACCAACTATAGAACTGGTCGACATTGTCTTCCCCCTGCTAGATGCTAGTGAAGGCATGGTACAGAGTATATATCTGTACCAGACTGGAATCACAGTAGCGGCACTTAAGATACTTTCACGTCTCCCAAGCTATGGGTAGATTCGTAATCTAGGTGCGAATCTTAAGTGTGACAGTTTAGCAGATGAGTATTATGGCCATGGAGTCCTCCACGGCCTAATTCTGCAACTGCTGCTCAAACGTTATGAGAAGTATAGAAGTCTCCGAGGAGGAGGTTGTAGGGTTAGAGATAGAAAGAGCAATAGGAGCAGTGTAGGTGTCTTCAACATGATGAAGAACACGGATGCCATTAAGGATTCATTTAATGGTGAGCTTCCAGGGAATGTAACTGGTACCATCTAGCACCACATCAGAGTGTTGGAGGTTTCGATGACGAACCTCCTATATCACTCCACTGAGCCCATAAGTATCCATAATATGATTTGATTATATATATATATATATATATATAAAATAACAGGTACTAGCTGGTTTGGTCCACTAGTATTTGTCTGCAATCACTTCAAGCTTTTTGTGTTTACTAGTTGTCTACCACCTTGTTGGGTCTCTTGGGACAAGATAAGGCTATAGGAGAGAAATTGGTGAGCTACTCCAATGAGTAGGTTGCGCTGTGGATGAGCAGTGGGCTGGCTATAACTGGTTGACGAATGGCGCAGGGCTGCAACTAGCGGACGAGAGGCGTAAGGGCTACAGTTGGCGTACGAGTAGTGCAGAGGCTGCAGCTGGAGGACGAGCGGTGACAGTCAGCCTACAGCGAGAGGGCCATCATCGCGTGGTGTAGTGGAATTCGACTACTCAACCTACAACGGCCCGACGAGCAGCGGCTGTCAGCAGTGCTGCGGATCGCAAGTGGACATAGTGTGATGAGTCGCGAGTAGCAGAGCTGGGCGGTGGGAGGCTTGGTAGACGGCGATTTAAGTAAAGATCTAGATATGACCCTTTTTTTAAGGAATAATGAAAGAATGAAGGAAAGAGACAGTGAGGTTGAGAAGTCGATGAGAGAGAAGAAAAATGCCAAAGAGGGAGGAAAGTATGTCCGAGAAAGTGAAGACTGAAGAAGATGACCGAAGGAGATGGTTGTAGAAGGTAATCTAGTCTTATACTATGATAGAAGAGAGAAGAAAGAATGGATCAATTCACATTCATTGAACAATTCTCATGTGTGACCTTTAGGTCTACATATAGGAATCAGTAATACAAATATACTATACATACATCTACCAACATACATATATACATACATCTAACAGTAATAATATATTTTAATATATATGTGAGATAAATAAGCAGACATACCAATGCATTGAATTTAAAAAAGTACATAGGGCATTTAATTTTATCCAGAAATATAGAAGCTAGTTTCATAACAAAGATAGGCTGACATAAACATTAATAAACAACATAGTTGCAGTTAAGTCTTTGTTTGATGATTAATGACACATAATAACAGAAAGATATATAATAGTCGATCATCGGCGATTCCATCTCTCTGTAAAACATCGAGGTGAATAAATATCTTTGTTCGGTAGTCCCAGTGGTCTATGTTGTCTTTGTGGTTCAGTAGGTGGATTGTCATCAGATGAATCTCCTGACTCTTGTATAGTTGAAGGTGGAGTGTTCATGTTTGTAGCATAATATGATTGGTGTTGGGATGATCACCAAATTTCCTAGAAAAATTGTCTCGATCGACTCTATTCATCTCATTCCATCATTCCATCGGTATATGAGATTGATACCCTAATAGATTCCACATGAAGGCCATCACTAGAGCTATTGATTATGTGGGGTTTAAATGAAGTAATTTTTGGTTACTAAGATGTTTGGATGATTGCAACATCAATTGATGATGAAAGCGTCTGGTAAACTTCATTCTATTGCTGATGCAAACTAGGTTCATTTTTACCCCGTGATGAGAACCACATTTATGACGTCTTGATAGTGAAGGACTCAGTGGTGGAACATCAACATTGACACTAGGAAATACGTGAAGTGAAGCTAGAAGAACATTACGTTTTCTGCGACAATCTAATAGGTCATGGTCTAATGATAAAAAGATTATAGTATTGGTAGTATGTCAATCATAATACGACCTCGGCATTGTGTTTCCCCCAACTGGAACATTGAGATTAAGACAACATGATGCTCTTTCTCTATAGTATCCACTTCACCTAGCATGTGTTATCTCCTAATTTGTGTCGGCGTTACCACGAAGATCATGATCATGAGTTAGCCTAATATTGATTGGAGCTTGTGGGATACATTGGGTGAATCCAAATTGTCTTGTTACCCTATTTGTTTGTTGTCACTCAACAACTTCAAAACAATTTAATGATGTAAATGTAGTCCATAATAACCTATTTGCATAATTTTCAAGTGGAACCTCTCTAATTATCTCATTCATATCATACGACCTTCATATAAACTGTTTTAAATTTGTTTAAAAGGTATGTTAATGTTCTCAATTGAGTTTAATATGCAATTGTGGGACTTTAGCATGTAGGTTAGAGCTCATATCTAGGTTACAATTATGATGAATTACCTTTATTCTATCCTAGATTTTTTTGTTAATATTCAAATTGATAAGCAGTTTGAATGTATTTTTTGTATACTGTGTTGTTGTTGACTTGTTTCCCCTATCTTTGATGTTTGGACTGTGGGAGTTTAGCATCTAGGTTAGAGCTTATATCTAACATGTAGAGGTTAAGAACTTAAGTTATTTATTGGATTCAATTTCAGTATCAGAAGCAGAATTATTTACAATTAAGATGCATTACATTCTACATCGAGTAGAGACGCATACAGGGTATGTAGACTTTGTTTGTTCAGATTAGATATCAAAGATTGAGATCCTAAGCATGGCACAATAGTTGAAAATATCTATAGAAGGATGTAGGATATGGTGATTGGATGCAAATAATGATTCTAGAAATTTCAGGGAAATTGTAACAGACTTAGATTCTCTCGCAATGGCCATATTTGTGGATTCCACAAGAAATGCTCATGTCCGCATAGATGTTAGAGATAAAGGGGGGCTTTATAGTGCAAACTGGTGTATGGATGGTGATATTGGTGGTGTCACTCATGGTACAAATGTTAATACTGCTACATTAATAAACCCTACTGATGAGGATGAAGATCCTGAAGAAGCTGACTTGGAGGAGATATTGACAGGGAGAACAGGTAAAGGGAAATAAGCTGATGAAGAAAATGAGTTTGATGAATCAGACTACAACTTTAATGATGACTCTGATGATGAAAAAATAGAGGGGAATGTTTGTCTATAGCTCTAGTACTTGTGTATGGCCAACAATAACCAGACTTTGTTGATGGTGACACATTCCAATCTGACAGTGAAGGCTCTAATGTTCTACATTCATGCTCATCAATTGATTCCGAAGGAGTGAGACTTGCAAGACCATCATTTTCAGAGTTTAATGAGGAAGTTGAAATGAGAAACCCTCACTTCAAGATTGACATGAAATTCAGGGACTTCAAACAATTCAAGGAGGCAGTGAAAAATAATGGGATTAAAAATAGATATGTCATGAACTTTAAGCCGAAAACAAAAACCATATGCAAGGCTTATTGTGCAAAAGGTTGCCCTTTCCACTTGTGTGTCTCCCAAATGGTGAAGGATGGGACAACTATTCAGATAAAATCAGGGGTGTTACAGCATGAGTGTGGGAGAGAACATGATAACATGCATGTGAATGCTAGTTGGATAGCAAAAAAATACATTGGAACAATTCAGGGTTGACCCTATATGGAAGTTGGCCGGGATTGTACATGTTGTGAAAATTAACCAAGAGGTTGAAATAACAAGGTTGACAGCATGTAGGGCCAAATGCATTGCCTTTAGGTAATTATCTATAGAATGTTAGGTTGGTAGGTTTGTTAATGGTTACTTTTCTTGAACTTATTTTTTTACTCTTTATTTTTTTCTTGCATGTGTGAATTAGGGAAATAGATGGGGATGAGGAAACATAGATGCTTATGCTTTATGATTACAGTCTAGAGCTCCTTAGGACCCATCCGGGCTCAACAATTAAGTTCAAATGTAACCAAAGCATGTTCCAGGCAATGTATGCGTGTCTGTCACCTCTTAGGACTGGGTTTCTAGCAGGCTATAGGAGAATTATATCTATAGATGAGTGCTTTTTGAAAGGATTATATGGGGGACAATTATTGACTACATTGGAGATAGATGCTAACAACTCTATTTATCTTGTGAAATGGTCTGTCGTTAATAAAGAAAATAGGGAGAATTGGTTATGGTTCTTGCAGGTGTTAGCAAAAGATTAGATGATCATAACTCTACTGATAATTAGAAAACAAAGGAGGAGGGATGCTATGAAAAATTGCACAACCACTCATTGCCCTAAAATTTTAAAAACATTAGAGAAATACAAGCAATAGAGTTGTCTTTATACTACAACTTGGTCAAGGGGGTCCAAGTATCAAGTCCTTGGCATTGGGGGACAGTTTGCTGTTGATAAAAATGAGTCCAGTTGTTCTTGTAGGGTTTGGTAACTCACAAGTGTCCCTTGCACACATGCAGTGTCTGTAATATATTACAACAAGGAAAAACCAAAAAATTTCCTACATGAGTGTTACAGAGTTAGTATATATTAAGATACTTATGGGCACACTTTAAACCCCACACATGACAAAGATTCTTGGCCTACAAGTAACACCAAACCATGATACCATCTCTGCCCGTGAACAAGAGTAGAGGAAGGAAAACACTGCTAAGGAGGGAGGATGATGAAGATAACATTTGGTTCAATAAGGGAAAGATGGACAATAAAGGAGACAGAGTTACTTGTGGGGTTTGTGGAGCAAAAGGTCATAATAGAAGATACCATGGTAAACAGGTATGAGTTATGTTTCCATTGTAATCTTGACTAAATTCATTTGTTTGACAGCTAGTGGGTGATTTTCAATTTTTAAGTGTCAATGGTAGGGTAACATGGATAGTGCAAAGCCAAGTGGGCATCAACATAGGCACCCAGATGGTGATTTGTATGTTGAAATACCAGTCCAACTGCATCCACTGGTACTGTGGTCACATTTAATGTATATCACCATAATTGCTTGTATACATTAGACAATTAAAATTTTCCTTCTTGCCATGATTAAATTATAGGTTCCTGAAGAACTATGGCAATCTTCTGATGATGGTAGTGGGCCAAATAGTGGCATCCAAGATAAATCTAGAGAAGAGGTAATTTATGGAGTGATATAATATATTACATATATTTTATGCAATAAAGATGACTTGGTCTATTGAAATTAAGATCTGCTCTATTGGGTGTGCTCTAGGTGCATTATGCAAGTCAAGGTAGAGAGTTAGAGGAAAGCACAAGGCATGAAGAGTTCATCAAGGCATTTGTATTACAAGTTAGTATCTCTTAATGCTGCAGATTTTACTTTCACTTATACCCTTACACCTGTTCTTACTTCTTTCACACATGCTAGGTAATTTCCATGCTTGAAGAAAGTATCCTTGCTAACACTATTCCTAAAGGTGGGAATTTGATGGGGAGAAAAGGTAGACATCAGGAGGAGGACTAATAATACCACATCACAAGAAGCAAATAAAAGCACATCTGCCCATGGAATACATCATGTAATGAAACTTGGAGGAAAAGGTAAAAAGGCTGATGAGAAGACAAAAGAGGAAGATACTGGCAAAAGAAGAAGGGTGTGGCTTCCCCTAGGAATTGGGACTCCTACAAGTGGTGATGTTACACAAGGAATACCATTTTGAGGGCCTCCTAGAATTGCTTATGGTTTTGGGGTTTGCTATCAGTTTTTGTAATTTTGGATGTGCTTGCTATGGTCTTCAGTGTGCTTGTGTTTGTGTTGTTTTGTATGAGTACATTATTTACCACTGAATATGTATGTAGTTTTAATAGTTACTAATGTAAATATAATGTTAGACTTGAATGAAATTTTGTGTTGTATTATTCAACTATTGTGCCTGCTTGAATGAAATTATTTGAATAAATGATATAGTTGTATTGTTATATATATAACTGATCTCTTTTGGTTCTTGGTTTTTGGAGCTAGATTAATGGCGACAGGGGCTTTGCAGTACCTGGAAACACAGCGAAACGCGGGGCTAGAGCTTGAAGAATGGTACTCAGCACTGGAGGATCTTTTGCTCCCCTTCTAGGTTTTCTTAAATCTCTCTGGTTTATGCTCGCTTTCACTTTGAATGTTGAATTGTTCGTTTAGGGGTTTTGGATGTTAGAGTTTTATAGGTTGTTTGGTTGGGGGATCTGTGTGAGTTTGTGTAACTAGATTGCTAATTGATTTTATCTGAATCTGTGTTATATATAGTGTTATAACTGGAAACTTAGCATCATTATAATCAAAGGATTCATATTGTTGGTTAATGTTTAGGATCACAATGTCACATTTTTGGGCTAATATGACTATAGTCATAGAAAGGACCAGAATAATGTCTTAATGCCTTGGAATTATGTTAAATAAAGAATTGTCTGAGTTCATGCTTCCTAGTTCGGGTATTTAAAATTAGAATTATTGTCAATATTTTGCCAGTTTTAGAAAAGAATTATGCAGTTAGAACTATGAATAAAATGTTCTTCTAGATGGTTAAATTAAAATGATAAAGATTACACTATTGTTTTGCTGGTTTAAGAATGTATGAGATTATTATTTTGAGAAATTTTTAAACCATTTGGCCTAGAAAATAATAAAGATTCTTTTATTTGTCTAATTTTGGTCATGGTAAGTTGGTAACATTTCTTTTTTCGTTGTTCATTTTTTTTTAAATTATGAGTATATCATGTGCGTAATATATATTGGAGATTATATATATTTCATAATGATATATCACAATAGAGATCAAATTCATAAATTGACAACGTATATGACAACGCCCCTTGCGTATGTCCCGCAAGTGCACAGGTTTGTCGAAGTAATAAAATCCCAGGTGAGTGGGTATTGTATCCACAGCGAGTAGGGAGTTAAAATACTTAAATTATTTTTTAACTAAGCAAAATATGAATAGTGATTTGTGTGACCAGATGTAATGCAAACAAATTTAAAAGAGACAAAAGAGAGAGCACAAGTAAAGGAGAGGTAAGGCAATTGATATAAATGGGATACTCGGATATTGATCTGTCTAGGACAATCGTTTCAAGTGCAAAAACCCTCTATTATGCTTCCTAACTAATACATTAATGAGTCGTGGAAATCCTTTAATATATGGTCCCAAATCTAAGGTCAACCATGCCTAACCCTATACATGTCCCGGAGGAGAAATTGAACAATCTCTCAACCTCGCACTCGTATAGAATTGCAATGAGTTCTAGGGATTCCAAGTGATAAATCCTCTTCCTATATGTAGACCTAACCCTTTGGTCCAGGCGGAAGGTCCCTAGCCACAATTAAGCCCTAGATGCTAAAAGCACTTCACCGCTTCACTCCATTGCACTCTCAACTAAGCCCCAGCGGAAGGTCATCCCTTAGCCCATTCACTCTACTATGACCGCAAAAAACTCGAGGAATTGGAGGTAGAATAAATCACACCGGAGGGGAAAGGGGACGTTCCGCTACCTCTCGACTCATCCTCTCAATCCTCTCTAATCTAGTTTTGTCTAACTCTTGTGGTGTGTCACTCACTCACAAGGGTTACCAACAAGAACTCTCAACCCTAGTGTCACTCTAAGGGAGTATTCATACAATCAATGCATTCAAGATTGGAACTCAATAAAAACATCAATTAATGAAAGCATAATAACAAGGTTTAATGAAACGAATACATCCTAGGGTTCACAATCCAAGTACCCACTAGGGCGTTTAGCTCTCCATGGAGCTAATTACAATCAATGAAATCGAATATAAAAGCAATAAATCCATAGAAAACTCCCTCGATAGTCATGACGATGGTCTTGTGGAGAGTCCTCTACTCATCCAAAAGTCCCTTTGTCCGGCTTAGGATACATCTCACCGGATCGGTGCCGATGAAAGCTCTCCCACTAACCTTCTTCCAAACAGAGCATGATGTCGGAGCCATAGAACCTCTCCTAATCCCTAGCCAATACCTCTCAAAACTCTAGCCGCATCCCTCTCTCAAGTTGGGGAAAATATGGAGAAAAGAATGCTGAAATTGGGGCTGAAATCGGCTTTTAAAGGGCTGGAATTATGAATCCACATGCCCCTGTGGATATTCCACATGGGCTTGTGGAATTAACACACGGGCGTGTGGAATTTCCACATGCCCGTGTGGTTTCTCTGGCCAACTCCTTCTTCAGACGGCTGTAAACAGTACCTGCTACATTATTTTGCTATAGTGTTGCTACAATGCCCTGCTACGGTACCGGTCCGAAACACTCCCGAAACCATGCTTTCATCGAGGTAACGTAAATGGGCACACGTTTACGTCGTAGATCGCTTTGCTTCTTCAATGAATGACTGCGTTAGTGGAGATCTTGTTACACATGCACAAGCCAGAATACTTAGAATGTGACTGCCTTTATGCCCCTCTAAATCATTGTGCTAGCTTGAATACAAGGAGGTTGGCACACATTCTAGCATCTTGAACCCGACTTATGTCTTCGCGTTTGAACCTTCTCAAGACTTCCTCCAAATGGTGCACTCACGATCTACATTGGCTTCTTTCTCTAAGATTCGGCTTCACAACCCTATATGCATGAAAGTAACATAAATACACACATATTAGTGTTAAAACCTGATAAAAGTAATGCTCATCATAAGGAAAGAACACTTCGCATTCTTATCACACAAGCACTTATCAGTATATTGGTTGATTTTACTTTGTGTAGGATCTAGTGGTTGATAATATACAATTATCTAGTTGTTCAAGTGACAAATGTTTTTTGAAGACTGATCTTGCTTAGGAACATTTTAATGTTTCTAATAATGCTTAAGTAAAAAAAGATTTTCTCATACTTTTATTGTGTATCAAAATATCAAAGTGGTGGAACTAATAGAATGAAGCATCACCTAGCTTGTGTTTGGGGAAATATAGTGGTTTGTTAAAAAGTTCCTGATGATGTTTGCAAGCATAGGGTGGGGTTTCTTACTTCCTCAAAACAAAAGATGCATATGAAGAAGTTTAAGAGGAAGATGTTCAAGAGATTAATCCTTTAATGAAGTCACAATAGAAGACAACAATAATATAAAAATATTTAGGGGAAAAGGAAGGCCAAGGATTCCATTTGAAAAATTTGTGATTCCAAGGACAACCTCAGAGTCTCAACCATGAATTAAGAGTGCATTTGCTAACAAGCAAGCAATTCAAAAGACACATTTGGATTTTGCACTGTGGTTTTATGACTCATGCATTCCATGTTAGGCATTAAGGTCACCCTACTATCAGGAAGCATTGGATGTTATTGATGGGATTGGAACTAAATATAGAGGCCCATTTTATAATGGTATGAGGATTCATTTACTAAAGAATTGTAAAAAGAATGCTAGTTGCTTGTTGATAATACAACAACAAAAAGATGTCCAAAACTTTCACAATGAGAATGTTGAGCCTCCTTTACAAAACAACACACATGCAATAGTAACAATTAAACAACTTTTTAGTTTTGATCCAAGCATCATCCAGGTAAATATCTTCCCTTATAAAATAATAATAATAATTTACCCCTTTTGATCCAAGCATCATCCAAGACTCAAAATAAAATAAAATAAAATAAAATAAAATAAAGTCCAAGAAAAGCCATTAACTATAAGGCTATGGTGTTAAATAACTAAAAGTAGAAGATCGGACTTCACCTTCAACTTCAAAGCACAAATCCCTTAAAAAACGCAAGTGACAAAAATTATTAATGAACAAGTAATTCATTACATTTGTTTGCAAGGATAAGGAGAAGATGTATCTTAGTCTTAAACACACCAAAAGAAAAACTATTAATTTATAAACAATTTTGTACATAAACAGTATCTGTTATTATATATGAACCTTGTTATATTATATTCTTGATGGACTTTATAATATTTAATCACTCATTTATATGTCAAAACTTTATGTGTGTGTTTATTTTAAAGTACAAACTCTACAATAATATATTGTTATTAAACTCTATCCATATTTAATAATTCAAATTTTTGAAAAAAATCTATTTATATGTTTATTGACATCCACATCCTTGGTGCGGGCCATCCTACTAGTTATTATAAAATTTGGGTTATTCACGCCAACTTATTTTTCACTGAAATCAGGAAAAACAAGATCAGCAAGAGTTACCCAAAATATTTGAAACACTCAACTTATTTTTCACTGAAATTAGGAAAAATGTGACACTTTTAAACGACGAGAAAAGAGCAATCACTGCAGAAATCTATAACGTAGAAAAAAAACATGATTAGCAAGAGTTACACAAAATATTTGACTGAAATTAGGAAAAAAAAAATGTGACACTTTTAAACGACAAGCAATGATCAATCACTGCAGAAATCTATAAAGTAGAAAAAAAAAACATGATCAACAAGAGTTATACAAAATGTTTGAAACATTTGATTCATTCTTCACTAAAATTAGGGAAAAACATGTGACACATTTTTAAAAAAGTGACGATCAATCTGACATGTCCGAATATGCGTGTAAACCGCAAGTGCACGGGTGTCGAACTAATAATTACCCGTTAAGTCAGGTAGTCGAATCCACAGGGAACAGGGCTACGAGTACTAACTTCTTCTATGCTTTCTAGCCTAATGATAAATTGAAAGGTATGGTGATCTAATGTGCGAAGAAATGAATATCGGAGACAAATATGCAAGGGTGAAATGGAGGAAGAATCTCAATCAATAAAGATGAGGTACCCGGGCAATGCTCCCCCTAGGATCTAATATGAAGTTCAAGATTCGCTAAATGCTTCTAAGCCAAGTCTAATGAGTCGAGGCAATCCAAGAACAACCGGCCCTTGTCTCCAAGCCACCGGTACTAGTCCCCTACAAGGTCCCGGTGGCAAAATCGCTCAATCTCAACATCTCACACCCCATATGACCGCGATACGCTCTAGGGACACCTAAGAGTGAAACAGATTCCTAAAGATAGATTCAACCCTAATTCCCGGCGAAGAATCCCTAACCCCCTACAAGGTCTCGGCAGAGAAATCTCTCAATCTCATGCCTCACACCAAATATGGTTGAATAGAGTCTAGGGAATACGGAGATAGGAAACACTCAATCGGAAGGAAAAGGGGATGCTCCACTATCTCATGACTCACCCTCTCAACCCTCTTTAACCTCGAAGTTCTAACTCTAATGGAGACCTCTCTCTTATCAAAGTAACAAATCATGCACATACAATCAACCACAAGGATCAATTAAACATGCAAGCAATGGGAACACAAGATTAAAACTCAAATCAACTCAGATTAACTAGAAACATAAAGCAAATCAATACAAAAGAATAGATTCTAGGGTTCACATGCCCAAATACCTACTAGGGTTTAGCCCTCCATGGGGTAAGTTACAAAACAATGATTAGTACAATGAAAAGCAACAAAAACCATAGAGAAAACCCCTTGAATTCGTGATGATTGGCCTTGATGGGTAGTTCAACGTCTTGAGGGATTCCTCTCCGAAGCTAGGTCGCCGGTGGCTTCCCAAATGCTATGACGGCGAAGGAAACTATCAAAGTTGGTGAAGAACACCCTCTAAATCGGCAAAGACTTCCTCTCAAAACCCTAGCCGTCTCACCCCTCAAGAGCCGCACAAAAGATGAGAAAGAATAGGGCATAACGGCTATTTATAGGCCTTAGACCACGTCTGTCAGGTGGCCCCACGTGCCCATGTGGATTTTCCACGCACCCGCGTGGGCTACAGGAATTTCCACGCTGGTGCATGAACAGTAATTTTGCTACAGTACTGGTGCAGTGAAATTGTTACAGTGTTTTGGTACAATACTTTTCACAAACTGCGGTCCAAACACTCTTCTCTTGAGGCCACATGTCCGGGCACACGTCCATGTGGTAGGCTATAAAACTTTTCTTCATCGACGTATCTTTGAGAGGTCTTGCAATCTTCACAAAGAGAAGGAACATGAAGATGTGGCTGCCTTTGTGCCCTTGCAACTAGTAAATTGACTTGAATCTTCTTGGAAGTTGCCACACATCTCCACATTTATGAACTCCCCTTGTGTCTTGGTCCTTGAATTGAACAAGAACTCCCAACATTGTATCTTTATAGCCTATCTTTGCTTCCTTTTTACTCTTCAAGGCATTCACAACCTATATACATAAAAGAACACCAAATACACAATATAAGACATAAACCATGGTAAAAATAATGCTCAATGCACGTAAAACATATATAAAAATATGTCTACTCAAGCACTTATCAAACTCCTCCACATTTAAGTCTTTGCTTGTCCTCAAGCAAAATTAAACACTAAACTCATGGAAAGAAAAGAGAAGTGCTTGGCCTTAGGTTCACCAAAAGAGTACAAGAATAAATTTCTAAATTCATGGAGAGAGTCAAACATTAGACAAAACAATCAATGCTCTAGCAAACAATCCAATCAAAAATAAAAGTGATAAAATCCGAATGTGTGTGTGTGTGAAAAACTCAACTCATGTCAACACTATGTCCACTACTAAGTTCTTGTTAACACGGGACTTATTTATAAACACAAAGAATAGGTAGTAGCTTCACACAATCTCTAAGGTAGCCCTTTCCCAATATGCCTCCCGAGTGGCTTTCACACTTTCGAGGTGGTAGCTCTTTCTACCAAGGATGGTAGCTTTCACACATCCCATGAGATATCTCTTTCTCTCATTAGGGCATAACAAGTATCCGACTTATGAGAGTAGCTACATACATCATGGGTGGTAGTTCATTCCACCCCCTATGTACAAACAACAAACAATTTCCAATTCTTTTATATATATATTTTTTTTTTCATAAAACTAGCACACTAAAGTCCCAATCATAATGAACTAGAGTCTTCATAGGTCTAATGAGTGAGAAAAGTGCACAAAGAGCAAACGGACAAAAATATTCAAGAAAATTGGATGAAACCTAGAGCATGATAAAATCCAATGTTTACAACCTCCAAAAACTAAGAATTAAACTCTTTAACCCTAAGGTGAACCTTCATTGGCAACAAGAGCATGCTCATGAAAACATAAGTCAAAGTTATGTATAAGGTGAACCCTCCTCCACACTTAAGATGTACATTGTCCTCAATGTACGCATGTAAGCACAATAAAATAGCATTAATGGAAGCATAATGTGTCTGGGAATGCAATTAAAATAATACTCCCCTGAACTCCTCATTCATCATTTGGTGAAGCCTAACTCATGGGTGTATGTGTTCATCGGGTTGTGAAGCTCACACGACCATGTGACAACACCACATGATCGTGTCTATGACAAAAACACCATCAACATCACTCTCAAGGCCATCTGCACGTAGACAAGGGGTTCAGTGAAGCTCAACAAAATAGAAAAGATGTACGAGTTCTTATAAGTAAGCACATGAAGCACAAACTAGCACAAACTAAACAAAACACAAAGTTAACTAAAGTCTAAAAGATAAAATAAAGAAAAACTAAAAAAATGAAAACAAAAGTAAAAGAAACTAAAGAATCATGAGTGGGACGCCTCAAGCATCGACGTCGTCTTCTGGTGTTGCCGGTGTGCCAAAAGAATGTTCTCATCCAAGGTTAACCGTATGAAATCAAAGCATTTCGGAACAAGTTTTTCAGTCCTTGGTGTCATACTTGCAAATAAAGCTTCAAAAGAAGTCAGTTAAGCATGAATTTGATGAGTACAGGGTTCCACGCGGGCCTGGAGGACAAGCCAAGCGCTTTTCTGGCCTTATTGGGTACTTTTCCAGCCTACCCGGGCATGTGGACAAGCCACACGCCGGCGTGGGCGCGTTCTGGGCTTGGCCAGGGCACCACGCGGGCGTGTGGCGCCTGGTCGCGCGCCTGGCCAACCCACTCGGGCGCGTGGACTGGCCACGTGCCTGCGTGGGCGCCCAACCATGGCGAAGAAGCCATGATTGGGCTCCAACGCTTCCAAATATTTTTTTATCCATGCACTTTAGAGTGTTTCCACAAGATTTTCCATGAAAAACAACACTTATAAATCAATAAAAATTCATGGATTGGCAAAATAAGGGCATAGAGAAGATGGGAGAAGATGAAGTTTACCGGAGCAAATCGGTGATGGAAACTTAATGCAAATGCCGGTAAAACACTTTTAAATCTCAAAGGAGTTGAAGAAACATAGTTTTTGTGCTCAAAAGTTCGGATTCTTGAAGATGGAGAAGTGGGAAATGAAGGGTTATAGTGATGAAGATAGTGAAAATTAACCCATCATATTCATATAAGCCACATAGGGGTGTGGAAATTCCACACCCCCGTGTGGGTACTGTACATGGCCGCGTGGAAATTCCACCTGACCGCGTGAGCTGCAAAATTTCTGCAGACAGTCCACGCAAGGCTCCAAACTTCAAATTAACACTAATTCTTCAACTATTAACATGAATTGCACCACAAACCATGCCACATACATGAAAACCAATTTAAAACAGCAAAATTTTTCTATGAAAACTCAACACCAACAAAAAAATAATCAAAGCACACACTCATGATTTTATTACTGCAGAAATAAAAATCTAGGCTAGAAAACAATTAAAAACTTGGGTTGCCTCCCAAGAAGCGCTTGTTTTACGTCACTAAGCTTGACGTACCTCTTCCTTACCTTATGGAGGCTTGAAAAGAGTGTGTTCCTCCTGACTAAACATTGCATAGCTACTTGCTTTAACTCAAAAATCTAGTTATCGGGGTGGAGTATTCATTGGAGAGTCCAACCATCTTGCTTTTGGCCTCCAAGGAAACAATTTGGGTTGGGAATTGTCCAAGCTTAGCACAGGTGGGTCATTGGATGGCTTTAATCTCCTACCCACATCTTCTTCCCTTCCCAAAACCTCTCTCTTGCATTGTAAGAGTTGATCAATCCCAAAGAAAGATGCTTGTTCCATAACCTTAGGGTTTGTTTCTTCTAATGTATTTTCAACTTGAGAGGAGCATGACACTAGCAAATCCCCTTGAAAATTTTCTCCCTCAGAAGCACAATCTTCAGTCACACAATCCAAAATCTTAAAACGATATTCAACTTCTTGCTTTTCATTTTCTGCCCCAATGTACTCAATTTGCCCAATTTCTTCCATGTTGTTCAATAAATCTCGGTAACACTCTTTCCAACCGAAGTACATCTTCTTCAAGCTTCTCATCCAGCTGAAATTCTTGTTGAGGTGTTTCCCATTATTGTCCATCAATATCCCACAAGAGGTTTGGGTAGCTCTTTTGATTTGGATGATAGTTGATGCGATATGGATTGTGTTGTTGATGAACATTGACAAATTGATCAATTTTTCTAGTGAGAGCATCAACTTGAAAATATAAATCTACAACTGGATTAATCATCATTCAAGATCCATGCAAGAAAAAGTAAATAAGACAAAATAAAACAAAATAGAATGGTGGAAGAAGATAGAGTGAAAATGATGAAAACAAAATAAAAACCGATGAGAAAGATGGAAGAAAAAGAAAGTGTGGAATAGAAAAATAAAATGAAAAAGATAAATGGCTAGAGCAACAAAGTCCTAGCGTTCCTAGTATCCTGTTCCCCGGCAATGGCGTCAAAAACTTGACACGTCCGAATATGCGTGTAAACCGCAAGTGCACGGGTGTCGAAGTAATTACCCGTTAAGTCGGGTAGTCGAATCCACAGGGAACAGGGCTACGAGTACTAACTTCTTCTTTGCTTTATAGCCTAATGATAAATGGAAAGGTATGGTGATCTAATGTGCGAAAAAATGAATATCGGAGACAAATATGCAAGGGTGATATGGAGGAAGAATCTCAATCAATAAAGACGAGGTACCCTGGCAATGCCCCCCCTAGGATCTAACATAAAGTTCAAGATTCGCTAAATGCTTCTAAGCCAAGTCTAATGAGTCGAGGCAATCCAAGAACAATCGGTCCTTGCCTCCAAGCCACCGGTACTAGTCCCCTACAAGGTCCCAGTGGAGAAATCGCTCAAACTCAACACCCAACACCCATATGACAGCGATACGCTCTAGGGACACCTAATAGTGAAACCGATTCCTAAAGATAGATCCAACCCTAATTCCCGGTGAAGGATCTCTAACACCCTACAAGGTCTCGGTGGAGAAATCTCTCAATCTCATGCCTCACACCAAATATGGTTGCATAGAGTCTAGAGAATGCGGAGATAGGAAACACTCAATCGGAAGGGAAAAGGGACACTCCACTATCTCATGACTCACCCTCTCAACCCTCTTTAACCTTGAAGTTCTAACTCTAATGGAGACCTCTCTCTCATCAAAGTAACAAATCATGCACATACAATCAACCACAAGGATTAATTAAACATGCAAGCAATGGGAACACAAGATTAAAACTCAAATCAACTCAGATTAACTAGAAACATAAAGCAAATCAATACAAAAGAATAGATTCTAGGGTTCATATGCCCAAATACCTACTAGGGTTTAGCCCTCCATGGGCCAAGTTACAAAGCAATGATTAGTACAATAAAAAACAACAAAAACCATAGAGAAAACCCCCTTGAATTCGTGATGATTGGCCTTGATGGGTAGTTCAACGTCTTGAGGGATTCCTCTCCGAAGCTAGGTCGCCGGTGGCTTCCCAAATGCTATGACGACGAAGGAAACTATAAAAGTTGGTGAAGAACATCCTCCAAATCGGCAAAGACCTCCTCTCCAAACCCTAGCCGTCTCACCCCTCAAGAGCCGCACAAAAGATGAGAAAGAATAGGGCATAACGGCTATTTATAGGCCTTAGACTGTGTCTGTCATGTGGCCCCACGCGCCCATGTGGATTTTCTACTCTTCCACGTGGGGGCATGAACAGTAATTTTGCTACAATACTGGTACAGTGAAATTGTTACAGTGTTTTGGTACAGTACTTTTCACAAACTGCGGTCCAAACACTCTTCTCTTGAGGCCACATGTCCGGGCACACGTCCATGTGGTAGGCTATAAAACTTTTCTTCATCGACGTATCTTTGAGAGGTCTTGCAATCTTCACAAAGAGAAGGAACATGAAGATGTGGCTGCCTTTGTGCCCTTGCAACTAGTGAATTGACTTGAATCTTCTTGGAAGTTGCCACACATCTCCACGTTTATGAACTCCTCTTGTGTCTTGGTCCTTGAATTGAACAAGAACTCCCAACATTGTATCTTTATAGCCTATCTTTGCTTTCTTTTTACTCTTCAAGGCATTCACAACTTATATGCATAAAAGAACACCAAATACACAATATGAGACATAAACCATGGTAAAAATGATGCTTAATACACGTAAAACATATATAAAAATATGTCTACTCAAGCACTTATCACAATCACTGAATAAATCTATAAAGTAGAAAAAAGGATCACTAAGAGTTTCACAAAATATTTGAATTGCTTGGTTTAATTGTAGTATTCAATGAACAAGCAAATGGTACTATGATACAGTTTATATCTACAATGCAAGTATCCTTAAAAAGGTCCTTGCAAACTAAATCCCAACCATTCTGACTTCAGAAATCAAACATTACTATTTACATGCACATCAGTCTTGCCTTTCATCCAACTGCATCTCTTTGATAGAGAAAGAGAGAGAGAGAGGGGGAGAAAGTGGATCAAATCCTCATAGATTGAACAAGTTAGAATATATAACCTTAAGCCTACATATAAGAAACAATAATACATCTGTACATATACATACATACATAAGTTAACCTCTGTACATATATATATATATATATCTAACACCCCCTCAAACTCAAGGTGGATCATGCGCCTTGAGTTTGGATAACATGAATATATGTTAATCACGTGTCTGCGCCTTCGTGAAGAAACCAGCCACCTTGAACTTTAAAGGAAGATAGTGAAGTGACATAGTCTGGGATATACACAACATCAGGTGAAGTGTGCATCCACACTAATGTGTTTGGTCAGCTCATGCATGACCAGATCTATAGCAATCTGAAGGGCCCTAATATTGTTACAGTAAATAGGAATAGGAGAGGTGATTGGTACACCAAAATCTTGTAGAATCGATCGCAGCTAGAGCATCTCTTGGATGATAAAAGCTAACGCACGAACCTCAACCTCAGCACTAGACTTGGCAACGATAGGCTATTTCTTGGTCTTCCAAACGACAAGAGAAGATCTAAGAAAAATACAGTAACCAGTGACAGAGACCCAATCATCAGGAGAACTGGCCCAAGTAGCATCAAAATAGACTTACAGATGAAGAATGGACCGGCATAAGTAGAACAGACCATGAGATACAATGCCACGAAGATATTGCAGTACCCAAATAAGATGAGCATAATAAACAAAAGTGGATTCCGCAACAAACTGATTGAGAATATGAACTACATGGGATATGTTTGGATGGATGACGGTCAAGTAGACCAGACTACCAACCAGATATCGATAGCAAGAAAGATCAAATAAGGGAATCTAATCAGAAGCACGAAGCTACAAATATAACTCCATCGGTGTAGCAGTAGTATAGGTATCAGTCAAACCAGAGTGAGCAAGGAGGTCGTGAGTATAACGCTGCTGAGAGAGATAAGAACCATCAGGATGAGAAGTGATCTTGATACCAAGGAAGTAACAAAGCGGACCTAGATCAGTCATCAAGAAATTCTCACACAACTTCTGCTTTACAAAGGTAATATGAGTAGAGTCATCACCAGTAAGGATCATGCCATCTACATATAGAAGAAGAATGGTTTGACCGTGAGGGAAAGAGTGAATGAGGACTGCCAGATCATATATGCTCGGAGTGAAACTAGCAACCTCAACCACTGTGTCGAACCACTCAAACCAGGCCCGTGGTGCTTATTTGAGCCCATAGAGAATACGGTGAAGATGACAAACAGACCTCGGAGGCACTCGAAGGCTAGGGGGAGGAGTTATGTAAACCTCCTCCTTCAAGTCTCCATGAAGAAACGCGTTTTTCATATCAAGCTGATGAAGAACCCAACCACGAATAGTTGCAACAGCAACCAAAGTTCACACAGTATGCATGTGGGCTATTTGGGGCAAAAGTCTCCTCATAATAATCGCCACACTCCTACTAAAAGCCATGAGCAACCAACCACGCTTTATAGTGCTCGAGAGACTCGTCAGAACGGGTCTTCACCCGGTAAATCTAGCGATAAGTGATGGGAACAACATGAGAAGGAAGGCGAATGAGATCCAATGTGTGAGTTCAAGTCAAAGCATAAAGCTCCTCTACCATAGTAATTCGCTACTCAGGTGACCGAACTACTTATTTGTAGGTGTAGTACCTGGCTTATAGACATATGAAACACTGGTGCTAACAGAAGTATAACGGACAGGGGGATGCAAAGTAGAGCAATTGTGTAAAGAATAAGTGTGAGAGGGTACCTCAAGAGCTGGATCGGTAATAGGAGAGGTGTCAGAGATGACCGGCCGAGATGGAGGCTCTACGAGATCCCGACAGTGGTATGTGAAACGAATAGGCGGGTGAGTAAGAAGAAGCGAGGAAAGAAGAGAAGACACTGCATAAGACTCAATAGATAAAAAGGAAAAGGGGTCAAGAGAGGAGTGAGAAAGAAGCTCTAAAGGAGGGTCGAATGATGGAGGAGAGGAAGACACAGGGGAAGCATTTTGAGCCAAAGGGACAAGGAAAAAGAAGGACAGAGAAACTGAGGGAGATGGAGACTCCGTAGAAGAAGGAGAAGCATAGAAATGAGTGGACTCATCAAACATAACATCACGGGAGATGCAAATACGATGAATGACGGGATCATAACAATGATAACCTTTATGCTTAAGGCTATATCCTAGGAAAACACAAGAAACAGATTGGGTTGTTAGCTTTGTTCTTTCCCTAGGTGAGAACAAAATAAAGCAGTGATAACCAAAACCATGAAGATGATCATCTTGGGGAGGTGTCCCATGGAGATACTCACCTGGACTACGACCATTAAGGTGAGAGGAGGATTGGAGGTTAATGAGATAAAAAAACAGTGATAGCAAGTTCAACCTAGAAATAAGGGGAAATAAAAGCAGTGAAGAGCACATGTCGTCTCTAAGATGTGACAATGTTTGCGTTCGATGACCCTGTTCTGAGGATGAGCCCCATGATAAGATAACTAAGGCAAGATGCCTTCAAAAGACAAAAAAACATGAAAGGCATAAGAGGTGTACTCATCGCCTGAGTTAGATCGAAAGGTATTGATAGAGACTGAGAACTGGGTGTGGATTATAGCAGAAAAAGAGTGATAAATAGACAATAACTGGATATGATGAGGCATAAGATAAAGCTAGGTGAATCGAGTGTAGTCATATATATATATATATATATAAAAACATAATAGCGATGGCCACCTTCAGAGACAAAGGGAGCGGGGCCCCAAACATCATAGTGAATAAGTTCTAAATGAGCAGTTGTCTAAGATATACTCAAAGGATAAGGACGTTGGAGTTTCTTACCGAGCTTACAGCTAAAACAGATGACATCAGAAGGAGGAAAGATAGCTCTTAAACACTAAGACAAATAAGAGATGACATATGAGAAGGACATAAGTGGCCAAGACGATGATGCCACTTATGATGTGACTAATAATAGTATAACAGTGATAAACAAGTCCAGGTGAAGATGGAAAACAAAGGGAATCTAACGCATAAACTCCATTATGACGATAGCTAGTTCCAATCACTGTCCCACTACGATCCTGCACACGACATGAGGTATGGTAAAAGATAACTTGACAGTCATAATTAGTGAGTTGACTAACAAATATAAGATTCATGGATAAACGAGGAATATGAGAGACTAAAGGGACTGAGAAAGCACTAGATGAGTGATAACCAGTAGAGGAAACAGGAAGAAGTATGCCATCAGCAGTGTGAACACAGGGGACGTTAGATGATGAATGGGAATGGTGAAGATGAGTGGTATTAGGGGTCATGTAGAGAGAAGCACCAGAGTCAACAAGCCAGAGAAGACAGAAACTACCTGAAGTAGCTGGAGTAACCTGAGTGGAACTGGAATGTCCAATGGAGAATGTGGGGTCCACCAGATAATACTTCTGAAACTGCCAGAATATGGCTAAAAACTGCTAATTTATAGGAGACAGCGGAGCAGGAGATTTACTAATGCGGGGCAAGATTAGAAGGTTTGTTCTCTTTGTTTTTTTTTAATCAAGAATGGATAGGCTAAGAGTTGTAGATAATCAGAAGGTCTGAAGATAATCGGATAGCCGTAGATGGTAGCGCAATGATGGTGTTCAGTCATGTGAGTGGGAAACTAGATCTGAGTTCTTTTTGTGGAAGAATAAATAAATAAATAAATGAATGAATTAATGACAGAGAAGAAGTTGGTTCAAGAAATGACCAAAGAAGAAAAAGGTTGATAGATGTGTCCGGAGAAGGTGGTCAGAGGAGGTTATCGCAGGAAATGGCCAGAGAAAGTAAACTAGCTAGTCTGATACCATGATAGAGAAAGAGAGAGAGAAAGTGGATCAAATCCTCATAGATTGAACAAGTTACAATGTGTAACCTTAAGCCTACATATAAGAAACAATATTACATTTGTACATATACATACATACAAAAGTATACCTCTATACATATACATATATCTAACAGTCTTCACCATTGAACAGAATAGTCTGTATATTCACAACTTTGCTATATAATTCAAAATGCCTCTTATTTACTCAGGTTGCTTGTAATGTCTTTTCGGCTCCGATTTCCTTACACACATCATGCAATCATCCAACTACAGAGAAAAAAAAGAAGCAAAATTAACATCAATCTTTATGTGATTATTAGAATTGATACAAGCTGACCTTCATGTCATCTTTTGGTTTTACAGAAATATTGTCCTCTTTTGGTTTTGCAGAAATATCAACAGTTTCCAGCAAAGAATACTCTTCCATAAACCACTCATTCCTCCGACCTCCTAAGTAAACTTGCAGCGTCCTCTTTAATCTATTTAACTCTGTATTATTGTAAATTTCCTGTGCATATCTACATAATCTCCAAACTCCATTGCCCACTAAATGATCATGATGTCTACTATTCGTAGCCTTCTTTCTTTTTTCAGTGAAGAAATACTATCTATTATTCACTTCCCATGATTTATATTGTTCTGCATGACAAACAAGAAAAATAAATAGTTTGTGTTGAGAAAACACTGCAGAAAAACAAACATATTTTCACTATAGGGGCGTTCATTTCGTTGTAAGTGGGGGGAAGTCATGAAGTGAGGAAAATGCCACTTTCTTGAAGTGGTAGAAGTGATATGACTTCCACCACTACCTGTGTTCATTTTGCAGGAAATGTCACTTTCATGAAGTGTCCAGTTTCCCACTTCTTGTGTTCATTTCGGTGTAAGTGGTATCACTTCTGCAATGGCTTCCATAATATGTTCATTTCAACGAAAGTGAGGGAAGTGTATAAAAATAAAAGATCATAATAAATTTATAATTAAAAAGGATTAAATCTCTATATCTTTACAAAATGAAATATTTTTAAACTTAAATGAATTTTTATTTGTTATATTTTATTTTAATTTTTAAACCCACAAGTTTAAATAATTATATACGTTAACATATTTGATGTAAAACATTATTTATCAAATTAAATTTTAATAATTTTATCGCTTTTGTAAATATTTTAATTTTATTTAATTTTGATATGAATTTACGTATTTGACTTAAACATGCCTTACTTGTTATTTTCTTCAAAACTTTGCATTCAAAAACATCATTGTTTCCCCAAACATACCCATATACTCTAGGGGTGGTCATGGGGTGGGGAATCCTCGATTCCCACGGGAACCCGACTTGACGGGGAAGGAGAGCCCGATTAATATTCAGTATCAATAGAAGCAATACTAACACTAGCAAAAAAATTTGGAAATTAACAGCATAGCATAGCATAGCATATTAACAGTATTAGCACACATTCAGTAGAATTATGCTAAGCATGAAATTTCTATTAAAGCTGCTTTAGCCCCTCATGCTTGTCCCATGTTCAATACGGTTGCAGACACATAAGGATGTACAAAATCATGAAAATGCCTCCATTTTTTTGTGTCACTATTCTATAAAAAGAACATAGATTTCATTTTAAATACACACAACACATGCATGTGGTTCACCATGGAGGCATATTAAAAGAACAGAAGTGATTGGATGCTTGGCCTCAATCAGTCTAAGGAAAAAGTCCTTATATTTGAGGATATTACAGACAAAAGTTTAAAAAGCCACTATATTGAAACAAAACAAGGAGGCATGGAAATATGTTTTAACTCAAACATCATAAGGAAATGAAGCAGAAAACAAAATAACACATTGAAAGTAAGAGTAACCATTCAAATCCTTTTAAGACTTGAATATATATTTTCACACCTACGATGGGTTTTCATGTTTTTATTTTTGTCACAAAATTATAATTGAAGGCATGGGCAAACAACATAACCAATAATAGAGCCTTTTTCCTATTTATCTTTTGATAGTACTTTGTATAACATGGAAAATATCAGGACCTCAGAAATAAAAACATAACCTAACTAGAAAATGTAAATTGAAAATAAATCTATTGATTCCCAAAAAATAAATAAAAAAAAAATAAAAAAAAATCCTATAACAGACATATTTCTAACAAATGAGAGAAGAAAGAAGTTATTTATCAAAACATTTGAGAAAAATTTGTATCATAATTGAATATGCATCAGCTTAAACACGAAAGTGAGAAATTTGGCCCATGTATGATAAATTGAAACATATAACGTAACAACGAACTCAATTGCATAGAAATAGTAGTTGTGTAAGTTGTAGGATTATCAACCAATTGGAACAATGCCTTGAAAATATTGTTATCTTTCATTTGGTGCAATTTTTTGGAAGCATTCCTTGGCTATAAAAGAAACAGGGAAGTAGTTCAACATCGTTGAAAAGAATCAGGGAAGTAGTTAAACATAATCAGATTGAAGATGATCACAATTCCAACCATTCATAGACATATAATGTCAACCAACATAAGAAATCCACTCAAATATTGAAGAAAAGCTAGAACACAAGGTCTTAATAAAACCCAAATAAAGAGAAAAACAAAAGCTGTTCATGTTAAAATTCAGTATCAACAGAAGCAACACCTATCACTAGCAAAAAAAAAAATTGGAAATTAACAGTCTTAGCACACAATGCTAAATAGTCACAACATAGGATAATCAAATTGATACCATTCTCAAGAAAAGCAAGAACAAAAGGTCTTAATAAAACAAAAGAACAGGAAACTTTTCAGTAGTAGGGCTTAAAACAAAAGAACTCAAACTTCAACCAAAATTACAAACAAATCGATCTCTATCACAACCATTTTACATATATCACGGTTTACCCCCAATCCCAATTTCAAAAACACAGGACATCCTCAAAAATCCACAAATCATCAGAAGCAACATAATTCAAACTTTAGAATAAATTTCTATCCCAATCTTTCACACTTATTAGGGTTCAAACTCAATCCTAAATACAAAAATACACATGACATTCTCTAAAATGGACAGATCATGATCATCAAACAACACAATTCAAACCTTGACCAATAATATGAACACATTCTTATCCCAACAATTTAAAAAAGAATAGGGTTCAATCCAAAACCCAATTTCAAAAGACATATAAAATTCTCTCAAATCCATAAATAAACAAGAACAAAAGAATTCAAATTTCAACGAATAAATTGGGAACCTCTACCTTAAGAGGATCACTTGATCACCACTCCCAATCATTTTACATAAAGGGTGGATTCCTGCAAACCTCGATGCCTTTAAAACCCTAATTCAGAAAAACTATCTAGAAACAAGGAACAAGAAGAGATCAAGATCGAAGGGTAAAAGAAAATGAAGCTTAGAGAGTGATGAGGGTATCAACAAGAAGAGAAATCGAAAGTCTACCTCTGTGAAGGTCGAAGAGAATCCCAATCTCGAAGCTCTAGGAATCGATCAACAGTGCGATCGCGATTGATCGCTAGGGCACGCAATGAAGGGAGAAGAACACGTCGCCAAACGTAATCTCCAACCAAGAAGAGCACGGTGAGGCCTGGCGGAGGGGAGATCGAGCCCAGATAAGGCTTGGTGGAGGAGAGATCGATGAGGGATCTGGCCGCTGCCGAATGAGAGATCTAGCAGCTAGCGACGTGGAAATTTGGATGCCGGCAAAGATTTCTGACAAAGAAGAGCACGGTGCAGCCTGACGGAGGAGAGTTCGTGAGATGGCCTAATATACTTCCCTGACTTCAATAGGGGTTTTGGAAGTGGGTGGAAGTGAGCTTTTATAAGGAGCTCACTTCCCCCACTTCAAAGGAAAAAAACATAAAAAGTGGGGGAAGTCAGTCCACTTCCCCCCACTTTCCCCCCCTTACGGTTTAATAAACGCCCCCTATGATGTTTAAAGGAGAATACAATTAACAAATTAAAAGCTTCAAAAAACTGCAGCCATAATAAACACTTAAAAACATCGACAGACCATATATTTTTGCACAAATCTAAATCCACAAAAACACATAAGAATTTGAGTTTATATACGTTTACTTTGAAGATTTAAGCATAATACAAATAATGAAAGAAACTCTAATCTCTAAAAGTACCATGATTAAATAATACATTTTGCATGAATCTGAATCCAAAAATATGTACATGATAAATGATAATGTACAATGAAACTTTAAGACTTAAAAAAAGAAATCCATGGATCATATATTTTACAAGAATTGGATTTAAATTCAAGATATAAACAACATTAAAAGTAAAAAAGAAGAATGGCTTAAAAGCAGGAAAATTGCGAAACTAACCAGCGAGATCTTAAGGGTTGTGGTCATAAACATTAACTTCATTGAGGATGTTGTTAGGCAGTGGGAGATTAGCTAGTTTCCTTTTGAGATATTCTTGGATTAGTTCTTCGTCAGTTGGAGGCTTTAGCACACCTGTAACTGGATTGTTCACCATCCCTTGCTGCTAATGCTTAGTATAGTTGCTCATTTATGCTGTAAAGATAATTTAAAAAAAATAAAGCAAAGAAAAAAAAACTGTAAATAATATAGTTCTTAAATTTCTAAAGAAAGAAAGAAAGAAAAAAAAGGTTCTTGCTCAAAATTCTTTTGATTTTAAGATAAAATGATGAGGTTTTTTTAGTGAATTAAGGGGGTATTTGGCTCCTAGATTTATGCCTTGGGAGAGGGAATGAGATGCACCCATAAAGTTTAAACCCATGTTTGGCTAGGGGTGAGCAAAAAATCCAGATCCGATGATTCAATCCGGTATCAGAATTTTTTACCTGAATTTTTGGGTATCTGATCCGAAAAAAATGTCGGGTACCCTATCCGAATTTTTTAGATGAAAACTGGGTCGGATCCGGGTCGGGAGATATTAAAAATCGGGTAACTGAATTTGAACCAGTTTTTATTTTTAGTATATTCTTACATATAGATACATAATAATTTTAAATTTTATATGGTTTAAAAAGTAAAAAAAAAAAATCCAATTCCCTTATATCTAAACCCTCTAAGAGTTATATATATAGATATTTATGTATATTAATAAATTTAAATTTACAAGGGCTATAAGTAAAAAAAAAATTATTCAAATGTCTATTCTAATAACTTAAGGAGTTATATATATATATATATATATATATATATATATATATATATATATATATATATATATATATATATATATATATAAATTTGAATTCTACATAGATTAAAAGTAAAAAGACAAAAAATCCCAAATCTCTTGCCTCCTACTTCCTAACGGCCATCATCCTGCCTCTTCTCTCTAATATCCATCCAAATCTATTCTCTTTCTAGCAACTAATGATCATTATTGATGAGACACTTAATGCTTTCGAAGATTTTTTCTTTTAATGACTAAGATTAATAAAACTCTATATTATTTTTGTTATGAATTTCGTTGTGTAGAGAATAATATAAGAGTTTAATGCACTTTATAATTTATAAGCTTTTCATATTTGTTTTTTATCCAATGTTATTATATAAAGAAAATCTATAGAGTAGATAAACTTAAATTCGGATCCGGATATCCGATATCTGATCCGGTTTAAACAGTGTACAAATTCTCGATACCCAGTTTAAGCCGGGTCGGATACGGGTCGAGTTTTTGCCGATTCAAAAAACCGGATCGGGTATCCAGTTTTACTCACCCCTATGTTTGGCAACCCAAACAAGAATGGCTAGAGGGTTATCATGGTAATGGGATGGAAGCATGTGGAGGTGTTTCCAGTTTTCTCAAAATTGGGGGATTTAGACTATTTAGTATTGAAATGACAATTATACCTTACCTTTAGAAAAAAATTTCCACCATGTTAGTTAATCAATGGGGCAAAGCATGAAAAGATAAACATGTTAAGATGATCAAGAACTGTCCGGTTAAAATGATTTATTTAATAAAACATTAGAATTAAAACCTAATTATCGGATTCGGATCTTTTAATTTAACCGAATCCGAAAGAGTTGTGGGCCCCATCAAATAGATAAATAAATAAAATAAAAAAAGCTTTTAAAGAAAAAGAAAAAAAGCCGGCGCTGGCAAAGAACATCATCTTCGCCGCTGCGATCAAAGAGCACAAGAAACAGAGAGAAAGAGAGAGAAGCCCAAATCTAGGGTTAGGGTTAGGGATTGGGATCCGATCTCTTCTGGCTCTTGGTCTCTGGAGCTAGATTAATGGCGGCAGGGGCTTTGCAGTACCTGGAAACACAGCGGAACGCGCGGCCGGAGCTTGCGGAATGGTACTCAGCGTTGGCGGATCTTTATCAGCGGAAGCTATGGCATCAGCTTACTCTCAAGCTCGAGCAGTTTGTCGCCCTAGCTGTCGTTCAGGTTTGCCCTCTTTTGCTTCCCCCTAGGTTTTCTTGGATCTCTTGTTTATGCTTGCTCTCGCGTTGGATGTAGAATGGTTGGCTTAGGGTTTTTTTTGGATGTTAGAGTTTTATAGGTTGTTTGATTGGGAGAATGCGTGTTTCTGTGTAACTGGATTGCTAACGGCTTTTATGTGTTATATATAGTATCAGAAACATATCTGGAAACCCAGAAGCACTATAATCAAAGGACTCATCTTGTTGGTTAATGTTTAGGATCAAAAAGTCATATTTTTGGACTAATACTACTATTGAGGACTTGTCTGAGTCCATGTTTCCTAGCTTCAATATTTGAAATAGAATCATCATTAACATTTTGCTAGTCTGCAAAAAGAGGATTCTACAGTTAGAACTTTGAATAAAGAAGTCAAGTCCAGCTTTACCTTCACCCAGCTTCTAGGCAAGTGTAAGTGTTAATTGAGTATTCATCTTCTGATGGTGGCTTCCTAGGAGTATTCTCTAGCCATCGCCTGCGTCCTTAAAACTGAGATACTTGGTTTCCCAAAGACAAGACTGCATTTTTTTTTTTTTTTAACAATTTCCCCAAGGAAGAAGCAATATTACATTTCAAAATTCATTCGGTATAGCAGAAACCTCAAATTGCATAGTTGACCATTGTCAATATAAATTGCCACATCTCCAGTGAGAATGCACATTCCAGAGCTTATTACATTATCAACTCGGTTGACACTCTGAACTCTGAAACATTGGAAGAATATGCTAAGTGTTCATAGGCTTCATTTCAAGTATTTTAGCCCTGATCTTAGAATGAATTCTCTGAAGACAAAACTTATGGGATAGGGGATGCATTAGGATACGACTAGCATGACCACACCAAGTGTCAACAACAATAGTATAGAATTCAGGTTATTCATGCCACTAGTTCTCAAATTGGAATGGAGAAATACCATGTGGGGTGAGGAAATCAAACTTTATAGAAAGAAGGGAACTATTAGAAGAGCATCTAAAAGAATGACAAACAGGATGAGAAATCCAACTACCATCAGGAATATCCTGGGTTTTATCCACCATCATTTTGTTATCATTCTATCAAGATTACCCATCACGGCGATCTGCAGGGTCCCCAACAATTCAGCAATTGTAGCAAAAGACAGAGAATTAGGATAACTGTAAACAACTTAGGGTGCCCATCAATATTTGGATATTTGGTGGCTTTTGTTTTCCCTTGAATTAAACTCGTTCTAATGGGAGGTGACTGAAATCTAGAATGGAGTTCTATTCTATAATCCATTTCCAATGTTAGAGTACCTTGTATTTATGATCAAATTGTTATTATTGTTCTTTTTTGAGAAAATTTTAGGAAAAAATAATTTTATCATGAGTAAAAGCTGTTTGACGAACTGTCTATGACTCTATATTTTTCTGGCATAACTCTCTCGATCAGTAAACTCACTGCTATTGATCTATGTAATTATTTTCAATGTCATTCCTGACAAGAAGGTAATTTTTTTTTTTTTTACATTTATCGGAAGTGTTATGTGATCTACTTCTTGTTGTCAAGTTTGGCAACTTTGCTAATCTTTATGGCACTTTCATTTTCTCAACCCTCTTCAGGCAGGCGATGCTCTCATACAGTTGTATAATGACTTCATCACAGACTTTGAGACAAAGATTAATCTCCTCAAATTGGCACACTTTGCTGTGATTGTTTCTCGTCAATATTCTGATAAACAAGTTGCCATCAGCTATCTTGATGGGGTGATTGAAAAGTTGCAAGCAACTAAAGAAATGCGGATAGAGGAGCCAATCCTGTATGTTAAAATGCAAATAGCGGTATTTAAGCTTGAGCAGGGGAATCAGAAAGAGTGCAAGAAACTTTTAGAAGATGGCAAGGCTACATTGGATAGCATGACTGATGTTGACCCCTCTGTTCATGCCAGTTTTTATTGGATATCTTCACAATATCATAAATCACGTCAAGAATTTGCTGAGTTCTATAAGCACACCCTTCTATATTTAGCCTACACCACAGTGGAATCTCTCTCAGACTCCTTCAAGCTGGTATGGCTTGTTACCATTGAAAATGCAAGCATGGAATATATCTTCTGTTTTCTATTTTCCTAATTTGTTGTAGATTGCTTCATTCTTCCTTAATTTAACATCCAGTATCATATTTCTGCACTGCCCTTTCCATGCATGCCATTTATCAAAGGCTCAATACCCTCTTTTCTGCTTTATTAACTAATTCTTTGGTAATTATTGGGTTAGCTTGAAAAGCAGAGTGTCCCATATTGCCTTGAGAACTAACATGCATTTACATATTTTAAAAATTTTATATTTGTCTGATGCTGTTATTTATATTGTTGCAACTGTTGTAACTGAAATTAGAGTCCTTATGATTGAGTTCACAATTTTCCCTTTGATATTGCTTGCACTGCTTTCAATTGTCTGTGATATGGATTTGCAGTTTTCATGATTAAATTTGAATGTCTTAACTCACTTAAATGACATTTCATGGAGGAATGTGACTGCATGCTGTTCTTTTCTATGGGTTGAGTTGGCATTGATTAGCTGAACAAATGAGTTCTCATTTGTGTAGCTCTGCCTTTTTTTCTATATGAAGTTTTAAAGTACGACAGTAGTATTGCATGATAGAATAGGCCTTCTCATGAGAAAGGGTTGTGCAAGGTCATAAATGGTAAGGTTGTTCAGGTGGATTCTGGAGATGCAGGTTTCTGTAAAATTTTATGCAATATAACAGTTATGATTGTTGCATGCTATTCAAGTGTTAATCGGTGCTTGTTGTTCCTCTGTTTTCAGGATTTGGCTTTTGATCTGTCCCTTTCTGCCTTACTGGGAGATAACATATATAACTTTGGGGAATTGCTGGCTCACCCAATTGTAAGAGAAGTCTTGTGACTTATATTTATTCTCTAAAATGATTACATGTGTTGTAGATCAGTTGATGGATACCCCTTTTTCTTTGTTGGTGTTATCTTTTCCTTGCTTACATGTTTTTTTTTTTATAATTGTGCCAGTAGCACCTCAACACACGGTGTAATGCCTTTTATGAGTTTCATTTCTACGCCCATGGTGAAGTTTATCTTTCTTGTTTAATATATCCTGCTTTTGTACTAATTACAGATAAACAGCCTTTTGGGGAGCAAAGTAGAGTGGCTGTATCATATTCTTCAGGCATTTAATACTGGAGACCTGGTCCGTTATCAAGAACTGTGCCATGCCCATAATGCTGCCTTGAACGCTCAACCTGCATTGGTAGCTAATGAGAAAAAACTGTTGGAAAAAATCAACATTCTCTGTTTGATGGAAATAATTTTCAGGTAAGGCTGATCTAGCAGTTTTAATTGTGGTTGGAATTTGTAACTTAGTATATATTTTGATGGGAACTTCTATCACATGACTTGCAGCCGACCTTCTGAAGATCGAACCATTCCATTAAGTGTCATTGCTGAACGCACAAAACTTTTGATAGAAGATGTGGAATATCTTCTCATGAAAAGCCTTTCTGTAAGTACATTTTACATATTGCAAGTTGTTGCTTGATCCATCTGTGCAATCAAAACATACAAATGTCATAATTCAACTAATTTCTGTTCTATGAAATCAGTTAAGAATGCTTTCTGATGCTTGTTCCGTACAGCTTGAAAATAGCTCCTCATGTTGTCCTTAGCCATCACAGAATTATCAAAATCTGGTTTTGCCTGTTTTTATAAACTATTACATTTATTTATGCACAATCTTTGAACCTCAGATCTCTGTAAACTATGATTAAAAGGCTCAGCTGCTCAGCTACCTTTCACTTATTTCCTTGTGCAGGTGCATCTCATTGAAGGCATAATAGATCAAGTGGAGAGCACAGTTTATGTCTCATGGGTGCAGCCTAGGGTTTTGGGTATACCACAAATCAAATCCTTGCGTGATCGCCTGGATGTTTGGCTTGGCAAGGTGCACTCGGCCTTGCTATCAGTTGAAGCTGAAACTCCTGATCTAGTCGCATCCTAAGGTGCAACATCACCATTTCTCTCACTAGTACTTCATGATAATTGTCCACCTCCCTGAATGAAGATCAGACAATATGAAGATATCACCTCGGAACTCGTCTCGAGTTTGATCTTAAAGTTATTTCTATGCAATTGGTGAACATTATGAACACATATTGAAGCAGTTATTTCTTGGATTTCTGAGAAATTTGGTTCAATGCTTCTGAGAACCATGGATGCAAAAATGTTTCTAAAGAGCTTCATTGGTAGTGTTTGTGTTCTGCGGACAAGTTCTTGGTTTAGTCCATAATGCAAGAAGATCATTAATTTTGTAGAATACTTTGTTATCTTCATGTGTGTGAATGTTTTTGGGTAGTATAATCATAATGCATTGTCAGGGTTTATATTTTATTTTTGTCTTGAAGAACAATGTGGATGGATTGGTTTACTTTTGTGTCTAGTGTGTTCTTTCCCCGGAAGTCATGAACCTTGAGCTTACCAGTTAATGAAATATGGAGTTTGAGCCTGCTTTGCTAATATAAATATTTTATTTTATTTTCTTTAATGAGTAGACATTGTAATTTAAGTGACTCCAACAGTTAAGAAGTTTTTTCTTTAATACATTTACATTTATTTTCAAAGAAAATCGTGTAACCTTCCTTTAGAAAGTTTCTCTTAAAATTTAGGTGTAAAATGCTATCTCATGGTTAAAAATAAAAATTGTAAAATAACAAAACAATCTCTTGCACTTTACATTTAAAAAAGAAAGTAATATTGAAAAGAGAAAAATAAGTGGAAAAAAAAATTGAATAAGAACCTAAATACAGGAAAATTAAAATTAGGCACTCAAATAAAGGCAAGCAACATAGAGCTTGCGGAGGACAATTAAAGGCCATGTGAAAATTATCAAATTTCCAATAAAAGGCTTGCATATCAATGCTATACATCAGTTTCTATGACAAGAGGCACAACCAATCACCAAACTCCAATATATATATATATATATATGTCAAATTTTAATTGAACTATATCATAATTCAGCCTTGTATCATCAACAAGTTTACCAGGAAAAATGTACGTAATTCAAGAGAGAAAAGCACAGAAAATTAGATACAACAATGTGTAATAAAAATCAAACAGTTCGATCTCCAGCTGCATTGCATTCTTCCAGGAGGTTAATCAGATCATGTTCAGGAGCACTCAATGAGGGCAATATATGTCGTCTTGGCGGTGTTGGTCTTGGCTTTGTTCCCTCAGTTTCTGTCTCAAGTTGTGATCCCTCCTTCACCACCGGCAAGTCTGTTCTCACTCTTGTGCTTGCAGAGGACTTTCGTTCTTTCCAAATCCTTGCATCCTTGATTTCAACAAACATTCAGATCAAGGTGTCAAATGTTTAGCTTCAGGAAAAGGCATCAATTATATAGCATTTTGTGTGAATTCATTTCTATATCAAGTTTACTGTGCTAATCATCCAACATTTCATTTCAACATGTTTGGTTCAAATACTTGCTTCAACAAAGATGTCAAAATGCAATTGTTTCATTTTCAAACATATGAAATTACTCACAAAGATGAATAATTAAACTTCCAAATCAGGATTCAAGGCCAGCAGGCTAGCTTTTGGTGAAGGCAACCTATCAAAATCCTTGTATCCTTCATGGGGGGTTGAAGTTATAGAAAGATATCATATTATTTAATCAGTGATAATCTGCCTTCAAAGCTGAAAGAATAGGAAGTTCTACTATGCATGGAAACAATAGTTTAAAGTGCAAAAATAAAAAGAAAAGATCATACAATTCCAAGAAATTTCTGACAAAGAACACTGCATTTATCATTCTTCATATCTCATATATCCTGCTGAAATGACAAAATAACCTGTATGCTGACCACAATTTCTGGTTTAAACATCAATTATGTAAAGTTAGGTATGTTCACCCATCACTTACTCAGGAAAAACGATGTAAATGTGTTTAGATTAAACATTTTTTGTTTAGCCCATTGTTTGATTTGATTTCTAAACCCTAAAGTAAACTAAACATATTCATTTTGGCCATTGAACCATATGAATTTGATCATTTTGGTCTATCCATCCAACACAACAGCTTATGTGACAGGACACATTGCTTGAGTCCATGTTAATCTCTATTCATTTTGTTTAATTTATAAACAAATTTGTGTAGTTCAAGGAATAAAATACACTTTTCTTTGCGCTTCATAGGCTGAAGCAGACAATGTCCCAAGATTAATTGCTGCCAGTGGCTTTAATCATTAAATTAGAATCATATTTACCAGTGAATTAAGCCTTGATCGGACTGCATTTAAGCATTTCCACAACTAAGAATATGAAAACATTTGACCGAAAAGAAGATCATAAAAGTTTACCGGAATTTGACCTTCTTATTTCATATCTAAAATATTATTTTAACACCATAGGAAAGCATTAACGAGCAGCCCACATCGACTGCCAAGTTCAATTATTCACAAATAGTATATCCCTGCCCATATAAACGCCACCAACCCACATAACAGCAATCAGATCCACAATAGAAAAGGGACAAAAGGAATCAAGAAAATCGGGACAGCTAATAGAGTTGATACTTACATTTAATATGGAAGGTTCTGGTAATGGGCATCTGACAGGTTGATCACGGTTTACTGGCTCGGTTGGGTGTTCAACTGGCTTGAACTCAACTGCTGCTTCAATTCCATGTGCAACATCAGCTGGTGCAGAGCTTCCTACTTCAACATTAGATGGTAATGTCTCTGTCATATCCTACAACATGAACATTCACTCATTTTATTAGTGACAAGATGAAATTAATTAATTTACCAAGCCATAGAAAAGACAAAAGCAAGTGAATGAACACATTTGGTTGGATGGGCGTAGTGAACGAAATTAATTAGTGAAATTCACAAGTTAAGTTGAAGGAAAAGGATGGCTTTTGATTAGCTTCATCAGCAAAAAAGTAGAAAATATAGCTGCAATCAGACAAGATAAAAGCAAAACCAATTTAATGACTGCAAAGAAAGCAAAATAAAGAAAGAAGAAAAAAAAAAGCTTATAAATCTCATGAAAAGATGGACCAAAATCACAGACTGACAGTCTAACTTTTGTCTATCCTTTCCATTTCTTTACTTTATAATTAAATCATTTGTATCATAAACATGTCAGTGAGAAGAATGCAAACTCAGCACAATCTTATCCAAGTCGTCAACTATACAGCCGGATTTCAAACATAAATGTTAAACAAGGAATCCAAAAAATATAAGGGAAAAAAGAAACCAAATGGAACAGTGAAGGCAAAAGATTGAATATTATAACAACAGCACAATCCAAAGCTTTAAAATCCCTAAAGAGGAAAAAAGAAAACACTTCCAGTTTATCCAGAGAGTAAAGTAGATAAAGACAAAATGAATATAGATAAACATCAAATTAAACTTAATTCAACAAAAAGGGATACAGAAACACAAAAATTGATTGCTTTTCCGAAGATCTACCTAAAAAGAAGCTCCTTTACAGTCCTAGAACATATCTTTAATCATTTTCCGAAGACTAAACACAAACAAGCTTTGGAGAATCGCTAAGAAAGCAAAACAAAGTTAGATAACAAAAATAGTAAATGAAACCAAACACAGCAACCCTTGATTCATTCCGAAAGATCTAAATACAAAAAAAGAGATCCTTTTTGAGGCCTAGGAGCTTACAACTGCACTCTGAGTCCGCCGATGGCCGCTCCGAACGCTGCCGGAGAACCTAGAGAAAATCCCGACCATCTCGAGAGCCGCAATCGAACCCCCAAGGTCTCTCTCCCCCTCTCTCACTCTCGCTCTCCGGAGAAAAACGAAGACTATAATATATTAAAAAAAAAAAAAGGAAGAGTGGGGGAATGGACGGTGACGGGAACCGATCCAATTGGTTGGGCGACGCGGGTAGGGATCGGGTCACCGCCCATAAAGAAAGAGGAATAGAGATGTCAATGGGCCTAGACTAGACAGAAGCCTATTTCCGCCCTGTCAAGACTTAGGTAGTCAGGATCGAACTGTTAATAATATCAACAAATATATATATATATATACACAAAAATCATAGATCATCAAATTAAACTAAACTAATAAAAAATCGAATTAAACCACAAGAAGTATTAAATTGAAATATATCAAATTAAAAATTATAAAATTGAAGAAATAATTGAAAAAATATATCCAGGATATGACTAGACAATTGATTTTGAAAAATTACTAGAAGATTGATGATGTAAAATTTTTAATAGAATGCAGGATAAAAATTACTATCCTATAAAAATAAAAATAGAAGAAAATTATATAATGGAAGAAATTAATAATAATGAAGAAGATGGAGAATATCAAGAAATGATTAAACAATTAGAAGAAAATAATCTAGAGGAAATAATGATGAATGTAGAATCAAGAGCAAGTAATAATACAGATAATCAAAGAATAGAAAGTTCAAATACTAGAACAATAGTAACTCTAACAACAATTGAAAGAACCAGTAGAACAACTCAATCTTTACAATTGCCATCCCAACATTATTTCAACTCAACTAATTACTATGAACAAAATTATAAAACATATAAAGGAAAACCAGATTCATTAGAAGTTATAAAACAATGCCTAGACAAAACAATGAAGGAAGCATGTTAGTTCTAAGCACAGCTCATCCTCAAAAATGACCAGAGTTAATAGATAGATGGGAATCAGATGCCATAAATGCATTATAAAAAATACCCTATACATTAGACTCAATAGGAACAACAAACTTTATTGTAGGAACTACTACAATAGATTTATTAAATAGTTGGAAAATTAACTATTCAGAATAATATCAATACATGGTACAAATGGCAGATAATACATATAATGTAACAGGACAAATTAGACAAATTATTTTAGGAACTAATCCATCTAGAGGAGATACATTATTACAAGATATGGCAGCTAGAGATTTAGAAAGACTTCAAATTCAAAACTTTGGAGAAATAATGCAATTTAGTCAAGCATATATAACATTAGCAGCTAAAACAGGAAGAGCATTCACAAATAATGAATTAACTAAAAAATGGTTTAATAAACTTCCAAAACCTTTAGGAGATATCATTTTAAAAAATTGGATAGAAAAAGGACATGAAAATCTAACTAGAATAGGACCAACAATAATGTTCACATTTAATTACTTAAAAGATAAATGTTTAGAAGCTGAAGCAAACAGACAAATATCAAATTATAGCTATTGTAGCAAAGCATATGTACCAGCATTAAATAATGAATGGAAAAAACAAAAAGGGTTAAAGAGAAGTCAATACTTTAAAAAAGAGAGACCTAAATCTAATCATGTTAAAAAGTTTAAAACACATAAGCCACCAGGAAAATGTAAGTGTTATTTATGTGGTATAGAAGGACATTATGCAAGAGATTGTAAAAATTCACAAGTAAACAAAGGAAGATTAAATATGTATCAAAATCTAGAAATTCATGATGAGATTGATATAGTAAATATAGATAGTAATGACAGTGAAAATGATAGTGATGTATGTAGTATATTTGATGGAAATGAAGGACCAAGCTTCTTTTTAGAAGAAACAGAAAATCCTTATAAAATAAACTTAAAAAGGTAAACATGCTCTATCAAGATAAAAAATAATAATAAAACAACTTCTGAAAAGAATTAAAAACCTGGAAGAGGAAATTCGTAAATTACAAGAAAATTTAAAAGATAAAGATATTAAAAAACAAAATCAAAATAATAATTATCAAAATGAAACAATACTTCAAGAAAAAGATAAAAATCTGATAATAACATAAAGTGCAATAACTATCTATTATCAAGATAACAATCTGCTTAACATTGATTTTATCCTAGAATTTAAAGATGGATTTAAAATTTTTAGAAGAGGAATAATAGACACAGGAGCAAGTAAAACTTATATAACAGAAGATATTGTTCCATCAAAATATAAAGAAACAACAACACAAAAAGCATTAGTAAATGATGCCTTTGGAAATCAATTGGTTTTAAATGAAAAATTAATAGATTTCTCAATCATCTTAAACAATAAAAAAATATAATCTACCATATACTTGGATAAAATTGATAACAAATAAAAATTCTATAAAATTTTTATTAGGCATGAATTTCATTAAAAATCAAGCAGGAGGAATATTTATTCAAGGAGAAAAAAATAATGTTATATAATAAAGAAAATCACCTTGAAATAACAACAAAAGTATAATATTTAGAATATTTATCAGAATTCGATATCCCATTAGATGAGAAAATAGAAGTTATAAATTATATTGAATTAAATCAAATAGCCCCTTTAAAAGATAAAATTGAACCTATACTAGAAGATTTAAAGAAAGATGGAACCATAAGAGAAAATCCGATTAAAAACAAAGACAGAATAAATGAAGATTGCAAATTAGAAATAATAAATCCAGATATCAGAATAACTTGTCTAGTAACAAAAGCAACTCCATATGAACAAAAAAAATTTAAAAAAAATATAAAAGAACTAATGGATTTAAAAATAATAGAACCAACAAAAAGTCCTCATAGAACTAGAGCATTTATAGTGAATAAGCACAGTGAAATAATTAGAGGAAAAAGCAGAATGGTATTTGATTATAAAAGACTTAATGATAATACAGAAGATGATAGATATCCATTACCAAACAAAGAAGCATTATTAAACAAAATTAAAGGAACAAATATTTATAGTAAATTTGATCTAAAAAGTGGCTTTTGGCAAGTTAAACTGGAACCAGAAAGTAGAAAGTGGACATCATTTGTAACACATAATGGACATTATGAATGGAAAGTTATGCCATTTGGCCTAAAAAATGCTCCTCAAAATTTTTCAAAGAAAAATGGATAATATATTTCGAAATGATTCATTTATTGTCATTTATATTGATGATATTTTAGTATTTAGTAATAATATAAAGGAGCATATCAACCATTTAGTATTTTTTTGCAGAAATGCAAAAAACATGGTCTAGTATTATCTTAGAAGAAGATGAAAATTGGGTGTAGAAAAATAAAATTTTTAGGAGTAATTATTGGAAAAGGAGAAATAGAATTACAAAAACATATAGCAAGAAGTATTTTAGAAATGCCTGATAAATTGGAAGGATTAAAACAAATTCAATCATTTTTAGGAAAATTAAACTATGCAAAAAATTTCATACCAAATTTAATTAAATTGGCTGGACCACTTTATAATAAAACAAAACAAAATGGTGAAAGAAAATTCAATAATGAAGACATTAAACTAGTTCAAAAAATTAAACAAATTGTAAGCAACATAAAACCTTTAGAATTACCACCAACAAATTTATACTTAATAATTGAGACATATGGCCGTATAGGTGGTTGGGGAGCTGTTTTAAAGTTTAGACCTAAAAAAGAATCAACAAAAAATGAAGAGAAAATAAGTAGATATGATAGTGGAACCTATAATACTAAAGTAACAAGTACAGATACAGAAATTCTAGCATGTATTAAAGCCATGAAAAAATTCAAATTATTTGTCATAGAAAGTAAAGAATTTTTATTAAAAACTGACTGCCAAGCTATAATATCTTTTTACCATAAAAAGTCAGAAAATAAATTATCTACAAACAGATGGTTAACATTCATAGATTATATGGTTGGAAATGGATTTCATGTTATCATTGAACATATTAAAGGACAAGATAATATTATAGCAGATCAATTGAGTAGGATTATACAAGAAACTAAATTTAATTAAACACAAAAGACTTGTCCATCCGCATAGTAAGACTGTGGCTGTAAGAACCAGCAGGCCTATTCGCGTTCTTACTATGGTGGGAGTCTGGATTACTATTCCCTAAAATAAAACACATAAAAGTTACAAAATCTAACAAGATTCTGTTTTGCAGATGTCTAAAATCTCTTCAACTCAAGAAAACTCTTTTCGTATCCTTCAATTCCCAACTATTCCACCAAAAAATAATTTCAAATTCCGAACTACCAATATCTTAGATCACCAACAACAAACTCTTCTTGACAATCTTTGGGCCAATAGAAACAATTCCCAATTTTTTCAAGCTATGAAAACTCTTAGCCAATACTTTTAGGACCAAAATGGAAAACCAAACCGAATTATTCCATATAACTCTATCTCACATCAACCCCAAACAAAAGTTTACTCTCCACCAGCGGTTGAACATTTCATTGCTCAAGACTGAACAATCAAATTACTGGAAACAGAAATTGAAGTCAAGAAAAAAGAAATAGAAGAACTCAACAAAACACTTTAGAAAATGACTGAGGATTATAAAGAGATGTCCCAGTATATGATCCAAAATCAAAAGCAAAAAGAAGAAACTCTTGAAAGGTTTCTCCCAATTATACAAGATGTACAACATATTATTTTACAAAAAGTCCTGAAGACAGCATATGAAGACTTCGTTTAGACTCAGATGCTCCTTCGAGAAATGGCTAAAGACAACATACATCCTCATGGTAAGGCACTCTCTGTTGATTTATATCAAGACACAGCACATCGCCATCAAGACTGCCAATGTGAAAAAGGCTTCTTCATCATTAAAGCATCCTTTGAGCTATCTCCATGGATTGATCAAGAAATAAAAGGAATACAACTCAGTATTGACAAATTACTACAATATGGAATGATCAGTAGAATAGTACTCACAAAGCCAAAACAGAACAGGTTCTTACAAAAGCATTGGAAGCTCTCATATCTATTAGCCAAAATATTCAAGAAGCTGAAGCTACCTGCAGTCATAAATTTAGCAATCAAATCTATCCCACCAGGCTATAAAGAAGGGTATTTAGAAGATGCAAGACATCAAATTAATGTGGAATTATTCTTGAAGTCTGTTCCATATCAGATAAATATTCCAAATGAAGTATTCACAGAAGAACTACAATTATTTATTACTCCAGTAGCCGAACAACTTTCCTTATGGCGAGCATTCACCTTCATCACCATCAGACAATCTTATTATTATCCCTTAGCAATGAAGGATTCTACTATGAAAGTCTATGTAAGAAAAGAGGTAATGCCTATTGATATTCCATTTACAAATCTCAAATATAATAATCCCTCAGCAGTATAACACTTCAAAGATGTAAATGCTACCATTTCACTCCAACACTTGGTAGACTATTCCTCAAGCTATCTCTCCATAATTGAAGATCCTGATGAAGAACTTCCCTTGGATGTTCCTAGGGGTCACTCATCCAATGACTCAGAAGGCTCTATATTCCATCAAACCGAAGATATAACTATTGCTGATCTTTTGGTGGACTGAAGCAGTGTTGTTTGTTTTTATTATGTAAAGGAGTCAGTGTTTGTTTTTTTAGTGTGTAAAATAGATTTGCAACTATATCAACAGTAGTTTTACTATTGAATGACATGCTTGTAATAAGTGAGTTTAGTAAGTGTCTTGTTAGGAATAGGTAAGTTTGGTAAGTATCATGTTTACTACATGATAGTTTGGTAAGTATCTTGTCATAAATAGTATGACTTAAAGGTTAATTCTTGGAGCCTATATAAGGCCCCTTAGTTTGTAAGGAGTGGGCATCCTTACCCACATCCATATCTTTAATCCCTACCACCACTCCCTACCTTTGTATCTCATCCTTCTTATGCAACAAAGAAATCTCTTTGTGAATACATCTCTCTCTTTTTATACCCTCTTCCCTCTAACTCTTTAAGCAAGCTTCCGCCCTAACCATTACTTCACCCGGGTGACATACTGACACGTCCGAATATGCGTGTACACCGTAAGTGCACGGGTGTCAAAGTAATAATCCCAGATGAGTGGGTATCGTATCCACAAAGAGTAGGGAATAAAGGCACTTAAATTGTTTCTTAACTAATGTGGAAGATGAATAGTGATATGTGTGACAAGATTCAATTCTCAAGAGTAAAAACAACAAGAAATAGAGCACAAGTAAAGGAGAAAGTAAGGCAATCGATAAAGATGGGGTACCCGGGTATTGTTCCGTCTAGGACAATCGTTTCAAGTGAAAGAAACCTCTATTATGCTTCCTAATTAATGCAATAGTGAGTCGTGGAAATCCTTAATTGCATAGCCCTAAATCTAAGGTCAACCATGCCTAACTCTATACATGTTCCGAAGGAGAAATCGAACAATCTCAACACCTCGCACTCGTATAGAATTACAATGAGCTCTAGAGACTCCAAATGATAAACCCTATTTCTATGTATAGACCTAACCTTTTGGTCCAGGTGAAAGATCCCTAGCCACAATTAAGCCCTAGATGCTAAAACCACTTCAATGCTTCACTCCGTTGCACTCACAACTAAGTCCCAGCGGAAGGTTATCCCTTAGCCCATTCACTCTACTATGACCGCAAAGAACTCTTGGAACATGGGGGTAGGATAGATCATACCGGAGGGGAAAGGGGACGCTCCGCTACCTCTCGACTCACCCTCTCAACCCTCTCCAACCTAGCTTTGTCTAAATCTCATGGTGTGTCACTCATTCACAAGAGTTACCAACAAGAACTCTCAACCCTAGTGTCACTCTAGGGGAGTATTCATACAATCAAGTATACAAGATTGGATCTCACAATAAACATCAATTAATTGAAAGCATAATAAAGAGATTCAATGAAACGAATACATCCTAGGGTTCACAAATACCCAAGTACCCACTAGAGGTTTAGCTCTCCATGGAGCTAGATACAATCAATGAAATCGAATTTAAAAACAAAGCATCCATAGAAAACCCCCTCGTTAGTCGTGGTGATGGTCTTGTGGAAAGTCCTCTACTCGTCGCAAGGGTCCCATTGTTTGGCCTAGGATACACCTCGCCGGATTGGTGCCGACGAAAGCTCTCCCACTAACCTTCTTCTAAATGGCGCGCAATGTCAGAGCCGTAAAACTTCTCCAAAGTCCTAGCCAATACCTCTCAAAACCCTAACCGCAGCCCTCTCTCAAGTTGGGGAAAAGATGGAGAAAAGAATGCTGAAATCGGGGCTAAAATCGGCTTTTAAAGGGCTAAAATTGGGAATCCAAACGCCCGTGTGAGCGCCCTTGTGGATTTTTCACACGGGCGTGTGGAATTTCCACACGCCCGAGTGGATTCTCTATTTTTCTGTTTTCTCGGCCGACTGTGAACAGTGCTGGTACAGTATTCTTGCTATAATTTTTCTACAGTGCCCTACTACAATACCGGCCCGAAATACTCCCGAATCCATGCTTTCATCGAGGTAACGCAAGCAGACACACATTTACGTCGTGGATGGCTTTGCTTCTTCAATAATGGACATGTTGGTGGAGATCTTGTTCTATATGCACAAGTCGGAATGCTTGAATGTGACTCTTGTGCCCCTCCAAATAGTTATACTAACTTGAATACGAGGAGGTTGGCACACATTCCCGTATCTCTAACCCGACCTATATCTTCGCGTTTGAACCTTAGCAAGATTTCCTCCAAATTGGTGCATTTACGAACCACATTGGCTTTTTTCTTTCATATTCGGCCTCACAACCCTACCTGCATGAAAGTAACATAACTACACACATATTAGCGTTAAAACCCGAGAAAAGTAATGCTCAACACAAGGAAAGAACACTTCGTATTCTTATCGCACAAGCACTTATCACATACCACTTTGAGTAAGTTGAACGGCATCCCCAACGACCTCTCCATCGTCCCCGATGCTGGCTTGACGTCGGTTGGATCTAATAAATAATTAATTAAAAATATAATATAAAAATACATTAAATATTGAATTAATTTTTAAGTCAAATACACAATATATCAACCAAAACAATTCTTGATTCCATATTTAAAACACAACAAAGGTAGACGGTGGCGGAGGACAAGAAGCCGGAAATGATAAACCGTTGAGGCTAAGGTGGACGGTGGTAGAGGACAAGAAGCTGGAGAATTTGGTAGCTAAGTTTAGGGAGAATTAGGAATGCATTGGCGATAAATGGAGCGGAGAACCCCTAGAATTGCATGTGTTGAATAATGAAGATCTTAGTATCATACCAGTTTATGTTTAGTCTTCACAGAGAGAGAGAGAGAGAGAGAGAGAGAGAGAGAGAGAGAGAGAGAGAGCTAAGCTTTTCTTCACAAAAGCAGAGGGATTAAAGAGGATCCGGGAAGTGAGAGGATGGCCAGTGATTGTCACCTTGCCGGTTGACGCAATGATGCCTTGATTGTTGATAGGAGGAAGAGTATGAGAGGTGTTGGGTTAGTCGGTCACGGGAGTTCTCTCTGTTCTTCAATTTTTTTTAGGTTTTTAGGGTTTTTTTTCATTTTTTTAATTGATAGTTAAAACTTAAAAGTTTGAGAGTGAAAACCGGATGAACAGGGTCGGTTCATCCGGTTCACAGTTGAATTCACCAGTCATCCGGTCTATGAACAGATTCTAGATGGGCCATTTTGGGGATGGAACCGAACCGGCCTATGGTTCAATTCCGGTCCAACCTGGTTCTAACTATCTAGGTCAGGACAGTGGTAGGGTCGGGAAATAATTCCTCGTTGGTGTCGGGATCAAGGTCGGAGAATATTCTCCTTGCCCTACTCAGTTATGAAATATTAAATATTTAATTTAAATAATATATAGATATATATATATATATATATTATATTGTAGGATATAAAAATCTAAATAAAAATTGAATAAAAGCTCAAGTATTTATTTAATTATCAAATTATTAATAAGTAAATGAACATTAGTATAATAATTAAAAAATTCTAAATTTATATTAATAACATTGCATTTTTTTATTTTTCTAAATGTTATAAATAATTTATTAAATCACTAAATAAAGAGGGAGATTAAAATTTAGGTGAGTTACATAGATTAAAAAAAGTCTACTTATTTTTTTAAGCTGAAAACTTATTTATATTAAAAAATATATTATTAAAGATAATATATTTGATATATTAATATTAAGCAATAGAATAGATCGGTGCGACCATGCATGATCTTATTATACTCCCTCCGTTCCTTTTAAGTTGTCAATTTTACCTAATTTACACCGATTAAAAAAATCAGTTAAAGTTAATTAGCTATCCAAATTTTATAAAAAATTTCATTTACTTTCCAAAACTAACCCTATTTAAAAATCCATTAAAACTACCCCTATTTCATTTCTTACTCACTAGTAGTTTTATAGACATGCTTCACATTAAATGATTTATTTGTTGGGAATACAAAACACATTTTAAAATAATATTGGAAATGTTTTCTACTATTGGAAAACTAAAAACATTTATTAGTAAATAGTTGACTGTGATTATTGAAAATTGTACCGATACATTAAATTAAAAGGTAAAATTGGGAAAAAAAAATTAATGCTGCACAATATTTCTAGTTTAAAAAGTAAAAAAGAACATAGAAAGCTCTAAAATGTGACAACTAAAAAAGAACGGAGGGAGTATTAATTAATTATTAATTATACTCCTTCCTTTCCAAAATACATGTCGTTTAAGGATGTTGCACAAGAATTAAGGATAATATTAAATTTTTTAAAATTTAACATAAAAATCAACCAAATTACTAAACTATCCCTTCTTTGAAATCATATTTTCTTTTAGGACTATAAATATTATTCTCTTCATGTATATAACTTAGGAAATAGAAAATGAGTAAAATTGAGAAAAAAGAATAAGTATTACCTTGATATTATAAAACGACAACTACTCTCTCCGTACTTTTTTATCTGTTATTTTCTAACATCAAGAAACATTTATTATATTTTTTTTTCAAAATCACCCTTAACATTCTATTCAACTCTTTTGTTGAAATTAAATATGAGAGAGAAATGTGAAGATATAAATTAGGGGTAATTTTGGAAAGGTAACTAATTTTTTATAAAATTTTGTTGAATAGCTAAGTTTCTTAGTATGTGAGATTCGGTTAATCACAACAGATAAAAAAGAATGGAAGGAGTATTTGGAATAATTTTTTTTTTGTTAAAACATGTATTTTGGAATGGAGGGAGTAATTAAGTTAGGGATTATGAGATTAAGAGATGAGATTCGAGAATAGAGAGTCTTATGAATAAAAAAAAGTTATGTATTTATCTTTAAAAAAGTTAAAAAATTATTTATATTAATTAAGCGATATAATAGATTAGCATTTCAAAGCCAATAAAGCAATACCCTAGATGAAATGATGGCTGAATATTTTTCCAATAACGAATAATTTGAAATTCTTTATAAAATCTCCATCACAATTTTGTTAATTTTTATTTTTAATCTCCAACTCCATTTTATTATGTGATAATTGTAGGTTAAAAGGGTAACTTAAAAAATTAACTTAATGGTTGTAAGCAAGGTAGTCAGACCCGGCCATGCCCAAAGGTCAGGGGTCGATGGGTTCGACCGGATTAAACCACAGTCAATAATAAAATATTTAAAAATATATTATAATAATTAATAATGATAAAAATAATATAACCTATATTTTAATAATTAAAAAAGGAATGGGTTAAATATCATATTTAAAATTTTAATCTTATATCTTTCTTTTATTTTTCAAATATCTGAAATATAATTAAATTTAGTATTTAATATTTTAGTTTAATATATATTGATTTTTTAAAAATATGAAATATTTATAAAAACCTAATAATCCTCTTCTCAAGTCCTAACACTCCCAACCTTGTTATGTTTGGATTAAGGGCCGGCCATGGAAAGAAAAGTAAATGGAGGGTTTTAGAGGGTCAGAATGAGCCATTGCTTCGTTTGGATGGATATTTTTAATTTAACGAAGGAAAAGGAAAGGTTAACTCTGGTTTGGGTGCTGGGGAGGGAGAACCTCCTAAAAATTTTAAAATGTTTTAAAAGACCTTAATATCCTTTTTTTAAATTAATTACATAACGTCACTTCATAAGTTTGTTCTTTCACTTTTATCAATCTAATTTTTATTTTAATCAAGTATTGACATAACACTCATCATAGATCCTTATATTTATGTATTTTTTTCATAAAAAATCAAAATAATAATGATAATTGTAATAGATTTAATATTTATTAAAAAATCTACTTAAAGTGTGAATTTATTTGAGATATTAATAAAGCATGTGTTTGAATAAAAAATAAGCAATTTTTAATAAATTAATAATAAGGGTATAATTGGTAAATCATATTATTATATATCCATTTTCTTCTTTAGCCAAACATGGTTTATCAAAAAACTCTCATTTCCTTTCCCTCCATAAAATTTGTCTATCCAAACAACGGTTGAACCCTTACTTTCCTTTCCCTTACTGTCCCTCCTCTTCCCTCCTCTTACTTTCTCTTCTACTTTTGAATCCAAACACTATATTATGCTATGTTTGAATTGAGGGCTGGTGAGAGGAAGTAAAGTAAAGCAAGAGTTTTGAAGTCTCTTACTCGGGCTCAGACTTAGGTGGAGGCATGCGCTCACCCATGACCGAGTAGCGAATCAGAGAATAAGTGTCGTTATGTTTCTCCACCAAACCCATTGTGAACATAGTGGTCATCCCCAAAGGCGTGGGTCCTCCAACAATATGCATACCCTGAGTGTGCTAGACCAAACCTATGCCTCAAATCATACGAGTGATATACGGGCTAGCAAAGATAGCTCCGAGGCGGGCAAAGGTACCTTGATGAATAAACAACTCGACGAAAAGATGTCCAAGGTGAATGGGGTAGTGCTGAATGATGCTGTACAAGATGAGTAAGTCAGAACGCGTGATGACGCCTGTACTATCATTCCGGCCACTAATGCCGTAGTAAGAAGGCATGAATGTACCGATGTGCCGGGTTGAGGAACCGAGAAGCCTTCCTCGACTCATGTGTCCTCCGGCCCAAGATATTGTTCCAAAACTTTGTGTAAGTCACTTTGGACGGGAAATCAGTGGGGAGGCCACAAAATGTGGGGGTTTGTGCAACTTCCTCACTATAGAGGCCCAAGAAACATCCCAACTGTGTATTTGTAAGAGTGCACCGTACCCCAAATGCTTGGAATGAAACCCTGGATGGCCTAATGAGCTCGATGGTGCTTAAGACCTCCAATGTGAGCTCACGATACGCTGGCTCGCTAATGGAGAGCACTTTGTCCCATCCATCGTATGAAGTTAATCCCAAGGCCTCCTCATCCAAACCAATGGCTTCGAGATCATTCCATTCAATTGTGTGCATGACTCCAAAAGGTTTGGTCTTCAAACATGCATAACGAGCCTTCTGTTGCGGGCAATCAAAGTTTGGCTCCCCAATAGGTGCCATGTCACATCTCGGCCTCTTGGATGCAACACGTTTGTTCAGCATGCCTACTACCACAACACACAAGATCAAGCTTATCTCTTCACACAACAATGCTTCGGATACTCGAAATATGCCAAAAATGAAGAAAAATAGTAATGGCAAGAAACTTTTTTGCAAGAGTTCCCCTTGTAAATGGAGCTTTTCAAAATTTACAAATATTATAAAAAGCTCATAAAAATAGCACAAAACACTCTACATCATCCATTCCAACCATTTCATTCACAAAACTAGGAGGAAAAACACCACAAAACTCAAATTTTAACCCCACCTTGAACTAGGGCTTGAAATTGTTAGGCAATGAGATCCGGTGAAAAAGACAGTGAAACTCCGAATAAATCACAAGATTAAGGTTGCTAGATGGAGGAGAGAAGGGTAGAGGACGAAAAATGAAGAAAAACGGTGAAAAAATGAGGTAAATCGGATGAGAAATGAGTGAGAAATAGGGAAAACAAGTTGAAGAATGAGTGAGAAAGGAGGAGGGGACTGCGGGCTTAAAGGGGCCGCCCAGCTCATGCGGGCTGCTCAAGGCCCATGAGCAGCCCGTGAGCCTCTCAGCCCAGGCACGGCCCGTGCGGCTCTAAGCCGCATGGGCGCATGGCGCCCGTGGGGTTCACAGCCCAAAGGGCTGTATGCCTCAGGACGGCTCTCATGGGAGCACAGGTGCCCATGAGGCCCTACAAACTCACCCAAAGGGTCCATTCGGGCTGTAGCCCATATGGACCTGGAAACATGAAATTTGTGTGAGGCTCTCCTTGTAGCTTCATCAAATCATAAGAGACACTCCTTTAAACGCCAAATTGACAAGAAATCACAACTAGATATCATCAATTTCAAGGCAAAAATGGGCAAGACATAAACGAACATGGATCAAGCTCACAAGTGAAAATACGAAAACCCTACTTAGCGCAAGCAACAAACTATAACACTCAACTAACAAGCACAAGAAAATGAAAAAAAAAACACGCATAACACAAGTAATTCAAAACTTGGGTTGCCTCCCAAGAAGCGTTTGTTTAACGTCATTAGCTCGACGTACCTATTTCTTACCTCTCATGGCGTATCAAATGTAGGGGTTTTACCTCCAACACCGAGAGAAGTGCCAAGACATGGGAAACTCATTGATAGGTATGAAAAGACCCGAAATTTTCCCTGTTCACCAAAGTAAAGATGGTCTACTTACCTCGGCGGTGATAGCGTTAAATTTACTCGCCCTTTAGACTTCTTGTTCACCTTTCGCCACACTTTTTTCACATTTTTCTTCTTTTTGGGACTATTTGTTGGATTGGTCCCCACAAAATTAACATGTTCCCTTGGGGTGGGAATACAAGTCTTCATTCTATCTTCCTTGTCATCCAAGGTCCCAAGGTACTCTTCTAGAGGGTTTAAAGCCAAAACCTCATGCACACAATCAGAGATGACCATGTCAGTTGCATCAGTGAAAAATAATGGGTCATCATGATCTAAAGTTTGTCTCATAGCTTCCAGGAGTGTAAAAACCACTTTCTCATCTCCCACTCTCAAAGTCATTTTCCCTCCCTTGACATCGATTAAGGCACCGGCAGTGTTGAGGAATGGGCGCCCGAGGATCAAAGGGACTTCGACATCCGCATCTACATCAAGTATCACGAAGTCCACTGGGATAATCAGCTTATCAACCTTTACAAGCACATCCTCGACTACCCCTCGGGGCTTCCTAATAGAATGATCTGCCAATTGGAGTCTCATTCTTGTAGGCTTGAGATCATCCAATCCTAACTTCAGAAACAAAGTATAGGGGATCACATTTATGCTTGCCCCAGAATCAGCTAGAGCATTCTCTTGCATCCCTTCCCCAAGCATACAAGGAATGATGAAAATACCTGGGTCAGTTAACGTTTTTGGTAACTTCTTTTGGAACACAACCAAGCAATTTCCCGAAAAAGTCATAGTGTCCAAGTCTTCAAGTTTCCACTTGTTGGCGAGGAGATCTTTCATGAATTTTGTGTACTTGGGCATTTGTGAAAGTCCATCGATGAGGGGAATGTTGATGTGAAGTTGCTTGAAGATGTTAAGGAATTTCTTGAACTGAGCATCTTCCTTATCTTTTTTAAGCCTCACCGGATAGGGCATAGGAGGCTTATACTCCGGGACCTTTGGGGGTAAAGATTTGGAACACACTTCATCTTGTTTTCCCCCACTTTTGTCACTCAAATTCTCAGTCGGAGTAGGGTCTTCTTGGACGGCTACCCTTTCATTAGAGGCACTTGGGCCCTCACTAGCCTTTGCCTCAAACTGTTTCACACTCCTCAAAGTCAAGGCCTTCAAATCCCTTGGGTTATTTTCGGTGTTGCTTGGGAAGCTACCCAGGGGACGTTCAGAATTTGCCCTTGCAAAATGTCTAACTTGGGTCTCAAGGGACTGAATTGAAGCTTGGACATTCCGAAGCACCTTGCCAAATTCATCAAGCCTCTTGTCTACATTTACAAACCTCATCTCTGTATTGATCATAAATTTTGCCAACACATCTTTAGTAGTGTATTTTCGCTCTTATTGAGGAGGGGCTTGATATTGATTTCCTTGGTGTACTGGAGACTTCTGCTGGGGTTGGCCTTGGCTCCAAGAAAAATTTGGGTGGCTCCTTCACCCAGAGTTGTAAGTGTTGCCATACTGATTCCGTGGTCCCCTTGGTCCTCCACTGACATAGTCGAACGTCTCCACTGGTGTTGAGGGGACAACAAAGATAGGGCATTGTGATGTTGCATGCCCAGCACTACAGGTGTCACATGACATAACGGTCCCCGAGTTTGATGTAGACCCCAACATGAACTGATCCATCTTCTTAGCTAATGCATCAACCTTTCCTGCTAGAGCTGCATTGTCATTCACACTCTTTGTTAAGGCATCAATTTTCACAGCTAAAGCAGTGGTGCTATCCACCTCATAGAGTCCTGTTGCCTTTTGGGGCTTTTGTCTAGTGCTCCAATGGCACTCATTACTAGCCGTGTCTTCAATTAATTTTTCAGCCTCTTCAGGAAGCTTGCCACTCAAAGAAACGCCTGCGGTAGCATTGATGAATTGCCTAGTAGCATAATTCAGCCTATTGCAAAGCATCTGCACTCTCATCCAGGTGGGGAAACCATGGTGAGGACACTTACGTAGCAGATACTTGAACCGTTCGTGTGCCTCAAAGAGTGTTTCAGAGTCCCCTTGCAGAAAATATGATATCTCATGTCTCAGTCGAGCTGCCTTGCTCGATGGAAAATATCTAGCAAGAGACTTATCCACCATCTCCTTCCACGTGGTGATGGACCCAGGAGCTAAGGAAGTAAGCCATCTATATGCCGCTCCTCTCAGACTGACGGGAAGTATTCTCAATCTTATGGCATCATTAGAAACTGAGTTGATCTTGAAAGTGGAACAAATATGGAGGAAACGAGACAAGTGGGCGTGTGGGTCTTCTTCGGCTAACCTATCAAACTGGACTGAATTCTAAACCATTCCTATTGTGCTTGCCTTGATCTCAAAGTTGTTTGCGGGTACCAATGGGGCTTGCACACTGAACTCCTCGCTAGTAAACTGAGGTCTCTCATAATCAGATAAAGTTCTCATCGGTTCCGCCATGACTGATGGTTCACTAAATTCAACTTGAACCTCTTGTTGCCCTGAACTCTCACCCACTTCTCCCAACCTTTGATGCAAAGCTCGTTTAATTTCTTTGACAGGCTCTACTAAGTGTCTTTGATTGGAGCATGTCATAAGATGATACCTTGCATAATGTTAAGAGCAAATGATCAGGATTTGAGAGAATAATGGTAAAATAAGACAAAAGCAAATAAATGGAGAAATAGGAGCACAAAACTAAAGAAAACAAAAGCATGAAGTAAAAGAAAAAGAAAAATGGCTAAATCAACGAGATATAAGTTTTTCAAGTATTCCTTGTGGGTCCCCGGTAACGGCGCCAAAAACTTGATGGTGACTGCCCGCAAGTGCACGGGGTCGTCAAGTAATACCTCTCGCGCAAGCATGAGAGGGTCATATTCCCTTAGCCCAAGGAGCTACCCTTACTTCCTCTTTACTCGTTGTCTAACCTTCCAATTTGAGTTGAGAATTGAGATGACTAAAACACAAAAATAAAACAAGAACCGCAGTGCAAAGCCAAGTAAGAGGATGAAAATCAAGAAATGAGAGAGATCCCAGATGTGGATCCCCTTAGGGTTACTCAAGGTAAATGAATGCATGAGTTGTTAAGCAAAAGGGGTGTTCAGGCCATGAGATTCTGAAAGTAGGTTATCCCGATAGTCACTTTGATAATTCCTAATCCCATACGAGCGTTGACTCAGAATCTCTTTCGGCCAACCTTCTCCTACGATTGCAATGCACAAAGGGAAATCCCAATTAAGGCCAATACTCTACCTGGGTTCAGCCCTAATATGTGGAGGGTACGAATTATGTGATGGTTACAATGTATTCATATATGAATCCCCATTAAGCAAGATGTGTCTAGTATTAGGGCTAAAGTCTTGCAACCTAATACAACCTAGCGGTTGAAAAACAGAGTTATCATGTAAATCAACACATCAAATCTCACCAAGCTTAAACCATGAACACACCAAATGCATTAAAATAACTCAAAGCATCCAAATACTCAAGTTCACCCCAAGGTTCACCGACATCTGGAAATCTAAGGGCTTAGCTTTCCATACAAGCACAAACACAAAACGAGTTCATGTAATCTTACTCTAGAAAGCATAACAAACTCCCTCAAATGATGGAAAGACGTGGAGGAGAAAGGATGACGCGGAGTGGCTTCCGCGGACACCGAAATGGGGGCGGCTTCCCTTGTCTTCTCCAAGCTTCCTCAAGGTAAAATCGATGGAGATCTTGCCCAAAATGACTCTATCCTCTTGCTTCTTTCCCTCTAAATACGTTGATTTGGTCGTCAAAATGCCTGGTGAAGTTGCCTCCACCAAGGGCTCAAGATGTCTCTAAAGTGGCCTCCTTTAAAACCCTAGCAGAAATAGGGTTAAATAAGGTCCGCCAGAGCCTCACGGCCGCATGGAGCCCCTGAGGCTCATTGTCTTTTCTTTCGCCCAAAAAATTGTTTGCCGGTGCTACAGTAATCCTGCTACATTACGTTTGGTACGCAACATTGCTACAGTATTTTCTGCTACAGTACTGCCTCCACAAAATTTCTAGTAAACCTTACGGGTGTCTCACAGGCGCATGAAGCCCGTGAAGCCCACTATCTTTTCAGCATTACTCTAGAAATTGAGTTTCTCCAATGCTTGAAACCCTAAAATATGATTTTTGGTGTCGATTTCTCCCCAATTATGTTCTCGAGCTCTCCTTAGCTCCTTTGATGCCTGAAATATAAATAAAACAAATTTAAACACAAAACGGGCATCGATTCATGATAATACAAGCAAAGAGCATATATTCTACAAGTATAAAATACGTACATTTAGGCGTTTATCATTATGATACCCTATGATTTGTTTTAAAAATCTTTATTTTAATTATATTGGCATGTGATATTTTTATTTTAGTGACCACGAGTCTATGACTCAGCTGCTGCAGTGGCAGTCTCCACGAACCGACCTACTAAGAGGCAGCGTGGCAAACTGGCTGAAGTTGGTTATACATTCAAGAGGCTTGAAGAGAACCTAAATTGGAAGTGGATGGGTGCCCCCACTTATTTTGAGACATCATGCATCACATCACATGTGAACTCAGAGGCCAACACCAAGGTGAACTCGTTTTATGCATTGATTCTAGGCCAAATAGAACCCTAATTCTTTATGCATCATATATAGGACTAGAATTGCGCATATTCTTCTTGAATGCATGATTTTTAGCTAAAATATTGCATTAAATTAGATTTGCTCTTAAGTTGGAAACCCTCAAGTGAAGACAAAGAGCTTGCAGAGGAGTGTCACAATTAAGCTCTTAGACTTATGGGTCTAAGCACAGTGAGTGGATGGCTTTCCCTAAAAGTTATTTTGAAAATAATTTTTCCTATTTGTTTTTTGAAACAATCATGTTACTACCATATATTATGCTATACCAAATTTTCTTTATATGGGTATTCGATAGTTATGATACACTGTCATTTATTTTAAAAAGGTCTTTATTTCAATTACATTGGCATGTGATATTTAAATTTTGGTGACCGCAAGTCTTTGACTCGGCTGCTGCAATGGCAGTCTTCACAGAATGGACTAGTAAGAGGCAACATGGTAGATTGACTGATATTTGTTATCCATTTAGATGGTGTGAAGAGAACCTAAATTGGAAATAGGTGGGTGTCCTCACTTATTTTGAGACACCGTGGGTCACATCAAGTGTGAACTCAAAGGCCAAAGCTAATGTGAACTCATTTCCATATTTAAAAATTTTATAACTGGCTTTGGTGGTCCCATTCCTAATCATGATGTTGGTTTAGTTTGTGAACGATTTTCTTAGCCAACTTATGTTACTGGATTTTATATACAAATTTTAATTGATTATTATTATTATGGTTACTTTTAAAACCTCAAGTTGGACAGATTACATTATGGAAAATTTATTTTTCGGCATCATTTCTTGCTTTCCCTAAAAGTTATTTCCAAAATAGTTTTTTCTATTTGTTTTTTTTTAAACAATCAAGTTGCTATTATGTACTACGCTATAACGAATTTGTTTATATGGTTATTTGTGAGTTATCATACACTATGATTTGTTTTAAAAGGGAATTTATTTCAATTACATTGGCATGTGATATTTTAATTTTGGTGACTGCGAGTCTATGACTCGGCTACTGTAGTGACAGTCTCCAAGGACGGGCCTAATGGGCCTACTAAGAGGCGACGTGGCAGACTGACTGATATTGGTTATCCATTCAGGAGGCGTGAGAGAGCCTGAATTAGAAGTGGGTGGGTGCCCTCACTTATTTTGAGGCACCACGCGTCACATCACGTGTGAACTCAGCCATATGGGTCGAACTCATATTAATGATGAATCATCGAGAAGCCATTTTGTGTTTTCTCCCATTTAATCACTTGGACTATATTGGTATAATCTCATTAACTGGAGAATTTAGGCTTGAATTACTTAGAAAAGCATATGAAAATTGTTGAATCTAAATTGGGCTTTTTACTTATTTGACCATTTTTTTTTAATTATTGTCAAAATTGCCCAAGGTATTTTTAAAAAAAATTATTTTAAGTAATAATAATATTTTAACTTGTTAATCGGGGAAGGAGAATCCCTAAACCCAAAAAATCCCAGTCGAGATGGGGATAGGAACAACAATTCCCTATATTTGGGTTCAGGATCGGGTCAATGATGGTCCTAGAAATTCGGGGTCAAGCAGCTATTGTGACACCGTAGAAATTTTTTTTTTTAAGATTGTTCAATGTTGGGTTTGTTATAACTTTAATTATAAGTAGGTTGAGTAAATCAAAACATGATTCTAGGCCAAATAGAACCTTAATTCTTTATGCATTGCAAATAGTGCTGGAATTGCACATATTCCTATTGAATGCATGATTTTTGGGTAAAATATTACATTAAATTTGATTTGCTTTTAGATTGGAAACTCTCAAGTGAAGACAATGATAAATACATAATATTAATCTTATTAATACCACATAAATCTCTCTCGTGCTGCTATTTACTTGCTTTTAATTGGGGTTTTTAAGTTGAGTAGATCTCACACCACCCACCATTCCCCCTCTTACTCAATACATATATGTTATTAACATATAATATATATATATATAGTGATGGTTCCGGTGGGGGTGTGATGTGTTAAGTTCACTCAAAAACTCACTCAAAGATCAAACACTCACACACAATCAAAACAAGATAAAGGAGACAAGCAAATTGGTAACCCAGTTCGGTACAACCTTGCCTACATCTGGGGGGCCAGGCCCGGAGAAACAATCCACTAAAAGAGATATAGGAACAAGGAGTACAACACTCACTCACTCTCTCAATACAAAGAATATCCTCTCAAGATTGCCCGACGGCCACACTCTCAACTCTCACCGAAGAGTCTCTCACTGTTTGACTCGTCCTATATCTTCAAGCGGCATCTCTTATAAAGACGCACCGACGTCTAATAAAGTTACCTCTTTTAGAATTCTCCGCGGCTTCCTAACTTGGACACCTTCCAAAGTTAGATGTTGTAACACTCAGTTGCAACATGGCCCACTTTACTGAACATGACTGAGTTCTAGCCAGATGCACCCGAATCTGCGACCTTCAACCTCCCGGTTCCTTCAGTCGGCCTTGTAGCAGTTGACTCGACCCGAGCTCCTCCTGTCTGCAGCTGCTTCCTTCCTCACGTCACTTCAGAAGGTCTCCCTCTCCCGAGGGACGTGTCCACCAAGGCATACGCGACCATCTCACCAAAGATAGCCACCGAAGATCTCCAGATCTTCTTTCCAAACTTGGCCCAAGTTTGGTCTTCCAAATGATCTTCTTTTGGCACATGAAATATTGTTACTAAACTTGATCTCATCTTCATCCAAGTTTAGCCTTCAATATCTTCAAGCATGATCTCCAATCATCCATGCTTGGATCTCCAAATCTCTAATCATATCTTATGCAATCTTCAATCAATCTCCACACATGATTAGTCTCCATGAATAGTTCCACCCATAAATAGTTCTTAGATCTTTCTTCAATTAATGATTCTAAATATGGTCTTGATAATCTCCTTGGCATGTCTTTACCTTATTTAGTTTGTGTCTTCAAATAGCTTCACACCAAACTAAACCTTGTGTTTTCTAATAGCTTCATACCAAGTTTAACTTGTGTCTTCTAATAGCTTCAAACAATCTTCATGATCTTGAATTCTTGCCAATGATAGAATATTCCTCTTTTTTCAAATAGATCTTTCTAAAAAGAAGTTCTATCAAAGATATGAATTGTCATCCCGGATCTTACCAAGGATAGACAATCATACCTAAAATAAAACTTACATTCTTGAAAAGATCCTATAGTCTTAATGCACTTTTCAAAAATAGTTTATCATCACATGATTGTGTTGAGAGGAATATCTACTAAACAAAATCTCCACCTTGATCTTCATCACATGTCATGAACTCATCTTTTGCCACATCATCATCTTAATCACCTTTTCTTTTGACGAGTCATTTCTAGCCACGTCATTATTCTCATGCCATGTCACCTTTTGGCTTGTCATATAATGGCAATCCACGTCATCAAACTTAACATATAGTATTATATTATATTATATTATATTATATTATATTATATTATATACTTATTTTCTGTGTTTTTTAATTTTATTTTAATTATTTTCTATTATTTTTCATATAGAGATATAGACATGATTTTTTGCATTTTAATTTTATAACAATAAAATAAATAAATAGATATATTGTGTTATTATTTTAATTTATTTTAATTATTTTCTATTATTTTTCATATAGATATATTTTATTTTTATTTTATATAATTTATCTAATAATATTATTGTTTAGTTAGTCTTTTTTAAGTGATTTTATTTTTTTTATTTTATTTTTAATAATTCACATCATTAGATGAAACAAGTAGTATAAGTACGGATATTAATGCTAGTGTATATTAATCATATGAACTGGTTTTCATCTCATCTACACTTGCATACTTATGATTAGGGTAGATCTCTATGGCCTTAACTACAACGGATTTGTCAATCTCAAAATTGCATGTGTGAGATTGATAAGAAAAACTCACTCTAATTCACAGATCTAGAGATCTACAGCACAGCTTGACAACCTCCAAAGATCTGTTGCTCAAATCAACTCCATATCAACATCTTGAAATCAGCAACACCATAGTGCCTTGATCTTCAATGCTAGATTTAGATCAAAGCCACAAACAAAACTGTAATAACGACGGTCTTAAACACTTGCTGCTGAGCTAGAGACAGTTATAACTAAATGCTGAGTTGGCTGCTGCTGCTGACATGGCGACTTCTTCTTCTTTTTCTAACTTCCTGAAAACACAGAGAACCATCTTTTTCTTTCATCTTCTCAACAAAATATGAAATCTATCTTCCTCTTTTTTAAAATAAAACATAGAACTCCAACATCCAACAATCCCCCTTCAAGTTTGGAGGGTGTATTAGGACACTCCCAACTTGGATAAAAGGTATTGATATTGTGGAGCAGGAAGGTTCTTAGTGAATATGTCTGCAAGCTGAAACTTTGAAGGAACATGCTCCAAGATAACCTGCCCACCTTGAACTTGTTCTCAAACAAAATGACAATCCAATTCGATATGTTTTGTTTTTCCATGAAATACAGGATTCTTAGCAATATGAATGGTAGCTTGGTTGTCGCATTTCAGAGGAATAGGTGTCACTGAAGGAACTGTGAACTCATGAATTAGACGAGTGAGCCAAGCTAATTTTGCACATACTCTTCGCATTGACCTGTACTCTGCTTCAGCAGATGATATAGCAACTATACCCTGATTTTTGGATTTCTAGGATATTCGTGAACCTCCTAGAGTGATGTAAAAACCACTCACTCAATGCCTGGTTTGAGAGCAGGATGCCCATTCTGAATCACAGAATGCTTGGATTTGATAATTTGCACTAGAAATCATAAAAATTCCTTGACTTGGATTATTTTTTAAGTATCTCACTACATGTAGAGCAGCTTCCATGTGAGTAGTATGAGGATTTCCCATTAATTGACTCAAAAGCTGAACAAACAAACTCAAATCTGGTCGAGTGTGAGTCAGGTAATTCAATTTCCCAATCAACCTTTTATATACTTTGGGATCACTGAGTGATTGTCCCATTTGAGGAGTCAATTTTAGTCCAAATACTAGAGGACTTGAAACAGTAGACAATGTATCACATCTGAATTCTACCAATAAATCTATAGTAAATTTCCTCTGAGTTAAAATGAGATTATCTCCTTCTTTAATTGCTTCAACACCTAAAAAAGTAATGCAGCAAACCCAGGTCTTTGATTTTGAATTGCTGATCAAGAAAAACTTTCAAACTAGCCATTTCTGTCTCATTGTTACCAAATATTAGAATATCATCTACATAGATAAAAAAGAATATAATTTTGTCATTTGTTTGCTTGTAGAATAGAGAATAATCATTCTTTGAGTTTTGATAGCCCTTTGATCTCAAGGCATTAGATAATTTGGATTATCATTGCCTTGATGCCTGTTTTAGTCCATAGAGTGATTTTTTTAATCTACAGACTTGGCTTGGATCATCAACTGTCAAACCTGGAGGAGTCTTCATATAAATCTCCTCATGTAATTCTCCGTGGAGGAAAGCATTGTCTACATCCAGCTGAAAAAGACTCCATTTCTTTTTAATTGCCACTGCTATAAGACTCCTCACTGTTGTCATTTTTACCACTGGTGAGAAAGTTTCATTGTAATCAATCCCCTTCTTTTATGTAAACCCCTTTACTACCAATCTGACCTTATGTCTCTCTAAACTCCCGTCTGCTCTATATTTGATCTTGAACACCCATTTGCAACTAATGGGTTTCTTTCCTTTAGGCAAAGAAACAATTTCCCAGGTTTTATTCGCCTCAAGAGCTTCAAACTCCTTTTACATAGCTACTTGCCAATTTGGATCAACTGAAGCCTCTTCATAAGTTTGTGGGCTCATGTAAATTTGTTTGTAGTGCAAGCATTTTTTGGTTTTGGTATTGTAGACTAGAAAAACTAACATGTTCAGGAAGTAGAAAGGAATTTGTAACTGTATGAGAACAATTGGCTGGACAAGAAGGAAAATTTTGGTTGTGTTCAGAACTAGCTTTGGCATTGCTGCAAATAAAATCCTTGAGATAGGAAGGAGTTTTTTGAACTCTGCTTGTTTTCTGGGAATTAATGCCTCAGTAGTACTAGTAGAGGGAATGTTATTTGGTGGAGTAATAATGGAAGGATCATTGAGAGAATGATTCTGAAAAAATTCAGCATTTGCGTTTTCTTGCACTACACTCGGCAAGTGAAAAGATGAGTTGAGAGTTTGAAATTTGGAATGAAAAGGAAAAATTGTCTCATGAAAAGTAACATTATGTGAGACAACTACTTGTTGAGTTTGAAGAATGAGAACTTTGTATCCTTTTTTGCCAAAAGGATACCCAAGGAAAACCGAGGGAAATGCCCTGGGTTGAAATTTGTCTCTATGTTTCTATGTATTAATCACAAAGCACAAACAACCAAAGCTTTTAGGTGTTGTAATTCAGGTTGTCTACAAAAAAGCATTTCAAATGGGGTTTTGTTATTTAAAATTTTAGAGGGGAACCTATTTATCAAGTAAGTGGCTGTTAGAATACATTCACCCCAGAATTTTATTGGCAACTTAGATTGGAAAAGAAGTGCTCTGGAAGTTTCTAAAATATGCTTATGTTTCCTCTCAACAACTCCATTTTGTTAAGGAGTATGTACACAAGTAGTTTGATGGATAATTCCCTTTTCAGCAAAGAATGACTTCAGAAATGTCCCACTTCCTAACTCCAAAGAATTATCTGATCTAACCTTCTTAACTCTAGTTTGAAGTTGTGTTTCTAAAATCAAGATAAGATTCCTCAAAACAGACATAGCATCATTTTTAGTTGTAAGAAGAAAAGTCCAAGTAGCTCTACTAAAATCATCTACTATGGTTAGAAAATATCTATACCCTCCTGGTGTTGAAGTGTGATAAGGACCCCCATGTATCAATGTGAACTAAAACAAAAATTACAGTTGAACGGATTATACTTCTAGGAAAATGCAGTTTATATTGCTTGGCTTGTGGACATATTTCACAAAGAATAATTGAACTCATATCATTCCTAGAATTTAGCAAAGATAATTGCTTTATTTTATGAAAAGGTAAATGGCCTAATCTGTTATGCCACAACATTGAGATAGAACTGATAGTAGAAGAACAATTTGGAAAAGAAAAACATGAAGAATCTGAATAGTTTTCAAGGTTTGCAGACAATGGAACAGAAAAAGAATTTTTTGTCGAGTCCAAGTCTTTGGAGATTCCAGCAAAAAGAGTCCTTTGCAAGCCTTACTAAGAACTAGTGGCCTCTTCATTGAAGGGGCCTGTATAATGCAAGAAGTAGGAGTAAAAATAACATTGCCATTGAATTGTTGAATGAGTTTCCCTATTAACAAGAGATTATAGTGAAATTTAGGGACATGTAAAACTTTAGAGATTAAAAGATTGTCTGCTAATCTAACGTGCCAGCCTGAATGACACTAATTTCATAGCCATTAGGAAGAGTGATAGTAAAGGGGTTAGATAAAGGATAGAGTGTTTCAAAAAGTCTTATGTTATGGAAAATATTATCAGAAGCACCTGTATCTAGAATCCAGGCATTTAAACAAAGTAAATGCTTGCTACTACTATAAGTATATGAGCAATTGAAAGCATTGAAGTGTCCAGACTTACCTGCCATAGAAGTAGCCATATTTGTGTGACCAATTGTGTTAACTGTATCTAAATCCTGGAGCTAAGATGAAGTATTTTTGAGAAGATTCATTAATTTCTTGTACTAAACACTTGATAGTTCAGGAATGAGAGGTTTTTCAGTAGATGTGAAGGCAAAATCGGCATTGTATCCATGAACCGGTGCAACAATCTTTCTCTCTTTTTTTCCCTTGAAATTGTTTAGAAAGCCACGTAGTTTATAGCACCTATCTTTAGTGTGGTCTGGTCTTTTACAGTAATCACAAAAAAATTTCTTGAAATCAGTGTTGTTCTTGAATGCAACCTGATTTAGGTTTCTGTTGAAATGTCCTCCAGCATTATTAGGACCTCCATTAATTCCAACATTCAGAGATACACCTTCAGAAATATATTGTTGCCTAGAACTAATCTCTCTCTTTTTTTCTTCTTGAATCAACAGAGAGTATGCTTTTCTCACTATGGGAAAAGGTTTCATCATGAGTATATTACTTTTAACAAGATTGTAGCTCTCATTCAACCCCATCAGTAATTGGAGTACAAATTGGAAACTTGCTTAATGCTTGTATCTCTTCCTATAACCTCTTCATCTTGGTAAAGTAAGAGGCTATACTACTAGTTCCTTGGCGTATCTGACTTAACTCCTTCTGTAATTGATAAAGTTGAGGACCATTAGATTACCCATACCTCTCTTCCAATTCAAGCCAAATCTCCCGTGCAGTAGTGATATAAACTACACTTTCAGAGATCTCTTTACTCAGACAATTCAAAATCCAGGATATAGCCATGTTGTTGCATCTCTCCTATCCTTGTAGCTCATCAGAATCAATTTCTGGTTGCATATAAAAAACCATTTACAAAGCCTAGCTTATTCTTGGCAGTGATTGCTATTTCCATGGATCGTTTCCATGAACTGTAACCCAAAACATCAAAATGTTTGGAAGCTAGAAGCATACCAGGATTATCAGACCCATTAAGAGAAACAACATCTAAAGCATCTATAACGGAGGATCTTCCACCATTTAAGCAAGATTCAGCTATCAGATCAAGCAGAAATCAAATATATGACAGTATACTTCTTCAAATTGAGTTAAGAACTTTAAGAACAATCAAATCAGTGATCAAGAACACCAAAAACAACCTTATAGCTCTGATACCATGTGAGATTGATAAGAAAAACTCACTCTAATTCACAAATCTGGATATTTGCGGCATAGATTGACAACCTCCAAAGATCTGCAACTCAAATCAACTCCAGATCAACATCTTCAAATTAGCAACACCATAGTGCCTTGATCTTCAATTCTAGATTTAGATCAAAGCCATAAATAAAACTATAATCCAAGAAGAAATCAGAGAATAAGAGAATGAGAGAATGAGAGAAGAATTTTTGATTGAGAATTCAAAATCAGTTTCCAGTACAATGTTCTTTGTTTTATAATGTCTGAGAACACCTTGCTCACGTGTCATAACAACCTCAACAGAATGCCTATGTGGCATAACATAATTCTTATACATTCAATGAATAAATGACACGTGTCTACTATAATAACAACCACCTTGAACACTTATTGCTAAGCTGGAGACCGTTATAACTAAATGCTGAGTTGGCTGCTACTGCTGACATGGCAACTTCTTCTTCTTCTTCTTCTAATTTCCAGAAAGCACAGAGAACCATCTTCTTCTTTCATCTTCTCAACAAAATATGAAATCTCTCTTCCCCTTTTTTAATATAAAACATAGAACTCCAACATCCAACAACATGTTACACCTTTGATGAAGCCGGCATGGGCGATAGCATACAAGAACGGCAGTGGCTCCCAAGAACCTGCATGCACATATATATGGTTTCAAAAGTTTTGTAGTCCAAGATTAAAAATTGCACACAAGCACAAGAACATCATCAACGAATTTATGTACTTTGGATTTTCTTCAAAACCTCTTCTTCTGAAACATTCTGAAACATAGATCAGTTTGAGGGTTTTGCCTGTCTTCTTCTCCCAGAAAGAAACAATCTCATTTAAAGTGCAATGTTTGTTTTCCGGATGAACATACAAGATCTTGTTCAGTGTTCTTGGATCATCCACTAGCTGCTCTGATAGCATACATTGCAATGTCTTTATCGCTATTGAATATGACTATAAAGAAATAAGATTAGATGAAACATATATTATGCACAAATTGAATAAAAAGATCACAGGTATAGCGTATACCTTTGGTGTTTCCATCGCCCATGATGCGAACCATTTCATGGGGAATTCCCTTGGACCCAACTGTGCTTTTTGAACTTCATCTAGATCGAATCCATACTCGGAAGGAAAGTACCTCTGCATTAATAATCCATCACTATCAAATGAAATTTATTTGAGCATAGAGAAAGAAAATTCATTTTAATGAGGTGAGAATTACCTTGATATTTCCCCCTTCATTAATAGCAGAAACAATTTTAATTTGATCAACAAGTTGCTTATTCAGCCGGTGACCCATCAAAGAGAAGACCACATCAACTTGCTTGTTAGCTTTTCACCAAACTCTTATAGTCGACTAAATCCACCTGAATTTATTTACATATGTTCATGAGATAGATCATACGCCTACAAGAATTTACAAACATTAAATATAATTAAGTGTCTACAATCAGAAGATTTAGACAAAGAAAAACAAGAAAACATAAGAATTTACGTGGTTTGGTACCGATATAGACCTGAAGGGAGAGATCTTTTATATTAACTTTTGAGAAAAACTGATACAATAATAACTAAAAATCATAGAACCGTAATACAAATATAATCCTCTAGAATACCACTTGGGCTTGCTCCAAACAATACATAAAAAAATAGGTATCAGCTCGAGCACTCCACTCCTGCCATAAACCTCAATTTTTTCCCCTTTCTAATTGAGCTCCCAAAATGATCTAGTTGCCACAATTTTAAGTCAGGTTATAATTCATAGCCAACTGAGTACAAAAAATTCAAGATATCTCAAGAAACAGAGTAAAGAGAAAAAAAACAAACAAACATAAAAACAAGCTCACAAAGAGTATAGTGACACTAGAGGTCCTTCAATTCCTGAATGTAGCGATCGAGTTGAGCTCCCAAAATGATCTAGTTGCCACAATTTTAAGTCAGGTTATAATTCATAGCCAACTGAGTACAAAAAATTCAAGATATCTCAAGAAACAGAGTAAAGAGAAAAAACAAACATAAAAACAAGCTCACAAAGACTACAGTGACACTAGAGGTCCTTCAATTCCTGAATGTAGCGATCGAGTTGAGCTCCCAAAATGATCTAGTTGCCACAATTTTAAGTCAGGTTATAATTCATAGCCAACTGAGTACAAAAAATTCAAGATATCTCAAGAAACAGGTAAAGAGAAAAAAAACAAACAAACATAAAAACAAGCTCACAAAGAGTATAGTAACACTAGAGGTCCTTCAATTCCTGAATGTAGCGATCGAGCCTTATCCGGATGGTTAGCCATGGTGGTGTCTCTAACCAAAGCAAAGATTGGGTGTCCCATACTCAAGCTCACCATTATACCTTCTTATGTAGCCTGTAGCCCCAATGATCAAGAACTTACGCTTGTCAATCACTTCCATTGGGAGTACTTCTTCGGCCATAAAAAACAACACATGGATGAAGATGTATGAAGCCAGAATGCATGTACTTATATAGATAGTTGCCAATGAAGTCACAGTGATCATCCCTATAGACGTGATCAAGTAGTGAATGAAGAGAGATTTGTCTTAATGATTATACATGGTTTCCCATCTCACTAGCCCAACTGTTGCGTGCATTTTTCCCCATGTGCCCTGGATCATGTTCCTGTTTATCACTTCCATTTAGGAATTAGGACCCTTTCGCTTCTGTTTTTATGATGATCATATATGGAGAGTGGGGAGTGCATGTATTTATATTATAGCCTTTTTTTTTAAAAAAAAATTGAAAACAAATAGATTTTTAAAGAAAATGGGTTGGTTTGGCTAGATTCTTCGGAGCTGTCTTTTAATCTACTTCAATTCATTCTTGGTTGGTTGACATATTTTTCATTTGATTTCATTGTTTTGGTAAAAATAATTAAGGTTTTCTACCTGTCACTTTCTTTAAACAGTAGAAGCTTAAAAATCTAATATCATTTTAGACTCATGCGGATAACATGCGGTACTGGTGAGTTTGAAATTAAAATGCTGAAAATATAAGTTTCAAGTTAAAAATAAAAGATTATTTATTTAAACAAAAAAATGAAATGATTTTTTGGAAAATTCTATATTGTTGAGAAATTTTGAAGTAAAAAATATTGAGAGGTTAAGGAAGATATTTATAAGATTTTTTTTTTTTAACAGAAACAACAAGGGCCGTCAAAAGGACAGCAAGCAAGCCCTACACACACAGATGTACTAAACTACCAGTAAGTGACAGTAACTTTTGCATTTGCCTTGGTTTACAAATGTATCATATGTGACCCAAAGCATCAAAATTTATCACGCCATCGTATTTTACTTAATTTATTGCACTAGCTTGTAAATCACATCATGCAGCATAAAATAGATTTATTATTATTATTATTATTATTATTATTATTATTTAATGTTGATGTATCCAAGGTCCATGTTTCCATCTCTGGATATAAATGCTGCAGATCATCATATGAACTGATTCAATATCTCATATACACTTGTATACTTATGATCAGGATAGAGCTCTGTAGCCTCAACTCCAACAGACTTATCAATCTTAAAATTGCATGTTTCGCCTTTGATGAAGCAGGCATGGGCAATAGCATAAAAGAACGGCAATGGCTCCAGAGAACCTGCATGAGTTTTCGCATTCAAAAACATAAGTTTTGTAGCCGGATATTTATGTTAGACCACAAACAATTACATCATTAATGAATTATGTACTTTGGATTTTCTTCAAAACCTCTTCTTCTGAAACATAGATCCGGTCAAGAGTTTTGGATGTCTTCTTCTCCCAGAAAGAAACAATCTCATTTAAGGTGCAATGGTTGCTTGCTGGTCGAACATATAAGACCTTGTTAAATGTTCTTGGATCGTCCACTGCTCTGATAGCGTATATTGCAATGTCTTTCTCGCTGTTGATTATGACTGCAAGAAGATAAGGTTTGATGAAACACAATGCACAAAAAGAAGAGCACAAGCGCATGTATATGACTACCATGTTCATATATACCTTTGGTATTTCCATCGCCCATGATGATCACCTTTTCATCTGGAATTCCCGTGGACTCAACTTGGCCAAGACGAGAGAGAAAATAGGTTGAACAAAGATTGCTTGAGATGAACGTGAAGGGAATCCCAGCCATCCTAATTTCCTCCCTAACACGAGCTTTGATTGCCAATGTGCTTTTCGCTGGTTCTAATATTCGAACTTTATCTACATCAAATCCAAACTCCGAAGGAAAATATCTCTGCAGTCCATCAATATCAAATGTAAGTTATTTGAAAAATAAAGAAAGAAAGTTCATCTTATCAAGGTCAACCTTGATATTTCCTGATTCTTTAATAGCAGAAACAATTATAATTTGATCAGCAAGTTGCTTATCCTGATGGTGACCCATCAAAGAGAAGACCACATCCACTTGCTTGATAGCTTTCACCAAGCTCTCATGGTCATACAAGTCCCCCTGCATTATTGATATGTATATATATGATATAGATATTCCCACAAGAACATATGAATATTATTAAACTTGAGTATTAGGTCTAAACAAACAGAAAAACAAGCTTACAAAGAGTATAGTGACACCAGAGTCCTTCAAGTCTTGCATGTAGCGAGCCTTGTCCGGATGGTTAGCCATGGTGGTCTCTCTCACCAAGGCAAATGTCGGGTGTCCCATACTTAAGCTCGCCTCCACAAGATACCTTCCTATGTAGCCTGTCACCCCAATGATCAAGATCTTGCTCTTGTTAATCACTTCCATTGACTTCTTTAGTAATAGCACAACACAAGGATGAAGATATATGAAGCAAGATTGCATGTACTTATATAGACAGTGCCAGAGTAGGTGATACGACGTCATCACATTTATGCATAACCTCACGTGATTCACAAAGAGTGCATGAAGTCAAGCTCATCTCATGAAGTTATGAACCGTGGAGGAATAGTGTTACACTAATAGACGACACTGACGACGAAGATATTTAAACAAGAGGTTGTGAATGACTCATCCATGTCCTATATATGTGCGTGGGGGAACCAATGGTACTATTTGTTGGTGGTATACTAGCTCAAAACAAACACTTTGGTTGGACATCATTTAATGTTAACAATTGGGCCACGATTATATATGCAAAAGTCGCAGGTTCTTTAATGACAATGTCATTGTCCTTCTGGTGGTTACCATGTCTCTAACTGTTAGCATTGAACGTTGCAATCAATTCTCTTCTAAGGCCTGGATTTCTTAGTTGGTGTTGGGATTTTTGCCTTAAATGCAACAGTGAAAACGCGGAATTTACTGTAGCTGCTGTAGTAATATACTGTAGTACTGTTACTGTGAAACTCACTGGTAATTTCGTACTGCCCATATGCAGCCCGTATAAGCAGCAAAACACCTTCAATAGCTTTTTTGAGGCTTCAATGCTTCTCCCAAGGGTTCTACAAGGCTTCAAAGCTTCAAAACAACTCATAAAATGCTATCAAACCCCTCATTCATGTTAGAATGAGATGAACAAACATACAACAACACAAGAAACGATTTTTAGCGTGGAAACCCTACAAATCGAGGAAAAAACCACGGGACTCCTTAGAGCCTCTTAAACATGTTTCCACTATGTTGATTTATGGGATAACACCAAGTTCTCTATAGCTCACTAGAAGAATACATGCAAAGAACATGAATTTCACAAGAAAAGAGATTCAACACTCATACATCATCCATACACTAGGATGGTTCACAAAAGGACCTTAAGGAATGAGAGTTGAGGGATCAAACCAAAGGATTATGAGAGATCCGGCGATGATGCTTTCCAATCTTGCCTTCTCCAAGAACCCTAGCTCCTCCTTCTCTTCCTTAGATGATGCCCTTTTCCTCTTCTCTTCTTTCCCAAAAAAAAATTGTGTATATTCACCCACTCATTCTCATCAAATATGAGAGCTTTTACCATTGTGAAATTCCCTTCAAGCCCTCCTCCATAAGTCAACATAGCTTCATTTTTTTTTTATAACCATGGGCCAACCCAACAAATGGACTGGACCCAACAGTTGGTGAGAGCTCGGAACCTCTGATCCTCTGCACCTTTCTCGGTCGTTCCCCTCTTGCTATGGCAAGCGGGGACCGGCACCCAGCTTCCGCTACCTTCCCATCTCTTGATCAGCCTAAGTCTTGGGCCCAAATCGCCTCTTCCCTACGCCAATCTTCGGATAGCTCCCTATTACACAATCCACACATCCTCAATAAGCTTAAAGTGTCAGGCCCCGAACCCGACTTGCCAGACCCGGTGCGCAGACAAACGGCCGCAGACCCACAAGGCGTAAACCCCATAAGCCTGCAAGGCCTCAAAACCTGATTTAGGACAGACAGATCTATATCAACCCAACTGAGTTACAGGATTATAGACTCTACATATATATAATACCGGGATACAAGAAGTCCAAAGTACAAAATAGATGAATATAGGGATAGACAATGACAAGAACTCAAAATTTACGCTAGGACAAGACAATATCTACAGACAATTTTTCAAGAACCATGCTGGTCTATCACTCTTGATCTGAAAAGGATTTAAAACAAATCCATGAGCTCACTAGCCCAGTAAGTAATCCATAAATTATTTTAAAACAATAGGGTTTATAAATCTCGATTTCAGATATTGGGAATAATTCAAAGTTTAAACATAGTTTAAACAAATACAAAATAAATAATTCAACAGAGGTATAGTTCTCAAGTAATACCGCTATTCAAGATAACTGTAATAAAAAGAATACCATAATTCAAAACTACAAATAATAATTCGCCAGAAATGAGCATAGGTCTTCAAAACATAATTTAAACAAAATACAAAGTGAAATATTCTATTAAAGAATATTTCCAAATATGATTTACTGGAATTCAAAACCCAGAAATACGATATCAAAAATACAGAAATTTCAAGGCAAGACAAATATTTGTGTTTTTGCAGAAAATCAAAATTCAAAAGGGACAAACTAGAAAGTAACATATTCCAGTGTTTGTCTCTAAATTTATTATAGATGCCAGAAGTCATTTGTTTACCCTCGGTGATCCGAGCCTGAATATCAGCGATCATTTATTTACCCTCGGTGACCCGAGATTGAATATCAGATGGTTGTTAATTATTTCACCGAACGGACACGGTGCGAAACTGCATTCTCATTTTTCCAGAATTTCTTTTCGACAAGGTCAGGGTTTAATCCCCCACTGACAGGGTTGCATATCGCTCATTTGGAGAACAAAACATTCTAAAAGATTTCAAAGCCAAAAAATAGGATATTCACAGATATTTTCCAAGTATTCATGCAAATGGAAATACATAATTTTCTACCTATTTAAAATTCATATACAAAAAGTCACTAAAAGAATACTGTAAAGTTTCTAAAACATTCCAAAATTTAAAATCCAAAAATGATCAAATATTCCTTTAAACGAATTAGTTGCATGCACCCACTCTAGGGAGATTTTAAATATATAAAAATTATGCAAACAATACATTTAAATTTATTCAAGATACTAATTTCTCCAAAACTAAAGTAAAACAATTATGCAAATAAGAAATTAAATGAATAATGGAAATTAATTTAATTAACCCAAAAGATAGCAGATCATACCAATGTATGGATAACTATAAAATTCACATTTTAAAACAATTAAATTAAAATACCTGAAAATGAATATTCAAAAATAGATAATTTCAATATTAATAAAAATACTTATACTTTAATATAAAATGCCATAACGAAATAACAAGCAATCATTTTACCAATAAATAATTTTCCAAATACTGAAAATACGAGGTTAACGGTGGATCACTTACCTGGATATCTCCCAAACAACCACTTCACATCGATTTCAAACACTAGAATCAACACTTTTGAAGAGGTCCTATAATCAAGCAATAATAAAATCAACAACCTCCTAAATTCTTGATCTAAAGCTACTAATGGATACAAGGTCCCAATTGGATCATACTACAAGATAGCTACTATGGATGCCAACTATGGCAAGGGAGGAACATGCAATTAACCCCAAGTTTAAAATTGAGACTGACTCACTCTTGGGAGGAGTGCTAAACCAAGGCTCAACCAACAATCTAGATGCAAGCCCAACATTTAACACAAGAGAAAAAAATTAGGGCTTAGGTATTAACATCAACAAGTAACAATGGTGAGCAAAGTACATGAAGCAAGACTTCAATGGCCTATTTCTAAAGTATAACACTAGTAAGGAGAGCATATCATTCAACAACAATATAACAGAATCTCTCAACAATTTGGCTACAGGCCAATGCATGAATATATTCATATGGAATGATGCACCTATACACAAATGGTTGTAGCTTAACATATGTATGCATATCATCATGGCATTAGCATAGAATAAAACATGTTTATGATCTAAACTAAACATACATGCATATAGTCACACCACATGAGAGCATGCATCTCAAAGCTTGGGTTTCCCAAGATTGGATTTTCGAAAGAGTTCAAAACACTACAAAGCATGCATGTTTTCATGCAAGTATAAGCCTATATATACCTTAAAAAGTGGTGCATCTCTTCATGCAACATGCTCTAAATATATATAAGCAAGCATTAAAAGGGCACTAAAACAAGAACAACAACATGTTAAAGAGCAATACCATCAAGTAGAAGGAAGACTTACTTGGTGTGATGAGTAGGAGGAACTACACTATCAAGGTAGCAGCCATTAAGTAGAGAAGGTTTCTCTTGAAGGTAGGTTTAAAGAGAGAAGTGGCGACCAAGTCCGGGTTATCCGGCTCACAAGCTTTCAAGAAATCCCATGATCATTTAATTAAGTAATGCAAAAAAGGGAAGAAATCTCCAATAGATAATTCACCAACCATCTCAAGGGTTTCCCTCATAAGATCATGGAGCTCACCTCTATTACACTCCCACTCTTTAGAAAACCCCTTGCCAAAAGTTTGACTTCCTGTGATATTATTACTCATGCAGAAAAGCACCTCACCTAGATTCACTAATGGATTTTCATCTTGAGAGCAAGAATGACTTATACTCATGAACTCCATCTACTTTCACTCTCTCAAAGGACTACACTCTATTCTTTCTAAAGAGCTCTAATATTCAGAATTTCCTCAGTTGTCTCCAATGCTCACCGGAGGTGCGGAGGTCGAAGGCTTTCCGATACCGGAATTACATCTCTCTCTCTCTCTCCCTTCCAGAAAATGGATAGAAGATGGGGAGTAGGGCGGCTAATGTCTTGCTCAACATGCAACCAACAAGATGGAAACAAAAATTCCACCAAACAAGGCTTAATGCAAGGCTTAATTAAAAGGTTTTGCATGGAAAGAAGGCCAGGAATCCGGTTGAAATATTTTTTACAAATGAATGGGGAAAAAAGATGGGGCCCACATAAAGAAACAACTACCAGTTTTATTAGACTTGATGGAGATGCCATGAACAGAGCTCGAATGAAGTTTCAGCACGCGCTCTATGGGAAGCTTTTCGGCAAACCCCTTCACTTTGACCAAGTTAAGTCGGACCTACTTGCTAAGTGGAGTACTTTTGGAGAGGTCATCATCTTCGACCTCCCCAACGGGTTTCTCTTAATCGATTGTTCATCTCAGTAAACCATGCAACACCTTCTTCTTGATGGACCCTAGTCTGTCAATGGCATCATCCTCCAGCTTTCACCGTGGAAACCCTTCTTTGAACCCACTTTCGCAAAACTCAACACTGCAGCTATCTGGTTGCAGCTACATAACCTCCCCGTTGAGTTCTGGGAAGGTGAGACCCTGAAAACCATTGCTGGTCAGTTTGGAACACTTCTCAAAGTTGACGATTTCATGACTTCTCTCAGTCAGTCCAAGTATGCTCGCATTTGCGTTGGGATCGATCTATCCAAGTCGCTCAGTCAGGGGTTCTGGATAGGCGACGACCTTCATCGGGTTTTTGTGGTCGTCTTGTATGAGCGATTGCTGACTTTTTGCTACACCTGCGGGATGATTGGTCATGGTAGTAATTCATGCTCTAGATCCACAACGGCCAGTGTCACCAGAACCACCTCATCTCACCGGGAGTGGAGAGTTGAGATTGGTCTTAGCCTGGTATCTGCCATTCAGAATCAGAGAATGGATGATTCTGACCCCCTCCCTGACCCCCACTCATCGGATTTCTCTGAAAATGCGGTTCAATCCCCCCGGACTCGGATTTTGGCCCCTGGCTTCTGGTTTCTCGCCGGCGCAACAACGTTCGTGGTTGCAGAAGCGGTGCATGTGCTAGCGATGTGACCCACAACGCTGCAGCCGACCCAAGTACCGATGGCGACATGTCTCGTGGGGCTGTCCTTCGGAGCATACGTGGCGGTAAAGGATATGGCTCAAGTGGACGGCTCACCACTTCCCATGCCACTTCCTCTATTATCGTTGTCGATAAACAGCCACCTACCTATGTTGGCCATATACCTTCTAGTCCACCTGTTACTATTTCTCCTCCCAACGTTCAAAATGATTTATTCAGGTCCCAAGGAGAAGACTTTTCTCATCTCAGTTCTCTACCGCCCAACCCGACCACTCAAATCACACCTTTTCACAAACCCCCAAATTTAAGCAAAGATATCCGTTCTACATCCCCAACCCCTATTCTTCGCTCCTCGTTATATTCGTCATCCCCCTCTCTTCCACTCAAAAACCATAGCTCTCATGTGAACATGGTTGGAAAAAGTCACTGCTGCTCTTGAAGATGATGGCATGGATGATGATAACAGCCAAAAGGATAACTATTCTAAGGACGATGATGATGATGAGATGTCCTCTGAGGAGACCCCTGATGATGACCCCGACAACTCCATAACCCTCATCCAATATCAGTCTGAAGCTCGCCGTGAGGCCCTTGTTCGTAAAAGATCAAATATCTCAGATTCCACTCCAAAAAAGGGGAGACTTGAGATTGGAGGGTCCAGTTCTTGATTGTGTCTGGCTTATCCTCCCTCTTTGGAAGTGTTTTAATCTTTTATCTCTTTGTTTTTCATGATTACGACTAAAATAATCTGTTGGAATTGCAGTGGTATCTCTGCTGGAGATACCTCTTCTCGCGTGCTCCGTCTCATTCGCACTCATAAGCCGGTCGTTGTTTGTCTTGTCGAAACTAGAGCTAATTTTGATAGAGTTGACCGTTTTTATAGGAAAATCTCAAAAAACTGGGACTGGGCTACTATCCTTTCTGATGGCTTCTTAGGGGGTATTTTTGTGTTATGGCACAGATCTATCGGCATCATCACCCCGATTGCTGTTTCTAAACGTTTTTGAAACCAATGCTTTCTTTGGAATGAGCTTTCTAAACTTTCTTCTTTGCAGATCCCTTGGCTTGTCGCGGGAGATTTTAACGCTATTCTCCAGACCGAGCAGGTTTTTATTGCATATTATGATTGAAAAGCCCAGTTTTTCCTTGATTTCATTGTAGGGAACAACTTAATTGATCTAAAATACTCTGGACCTCACTTTACTTGGTGTAACAACCAGTCTGGGTTAGCTCAGCGCTGGGTCAGACTTGATAGATATCTTGTTAATCTTGCCTGGGCTAACTCTTTTAAGATTAATAACCTTAAGCATCTCCCCGCTCTTTCTCTGATCATGCTTCGTTTTTTCTTTTTTCTTCCCCTTTTCATACTAACTCTAAACATGTTTTTCGCTTTGATAATAGCTGGATTGACTTTTTGGGTTGTCATAATGCAGTTTGTGAAGCCTGGAATTATAATCCTCAAGGTAACCCCATGCATACCTTTTCCCATCTCCTGTCTCGTACTTGTTCTGACCTCCGTAAGTGGCGTAGGCATGGGATTAACAAGGCTGAATCTGATCTGATGAATATTGAGGCCGAAATTAGTAATCTTGAAAACTCATATTTTAATTTGATTTCTCAATCTCTTCTTAAGGATCATTATTCTAATCTTTCCAATCTTTCCACCTTGCAGCACTAGTGTAATACCAAATGGGCTCAACGTGCACGCTTAATGTGGCTCAAGGATGGGGACAAAAATACCAGTTTTTTCCATGCTATGACCCGTATTCGTGCTCACGTTAATTCTATTTCGCAGGTGGTTGATGCTCATGGTAATCACTGTCGAGATCAACCTAGTATTGAACACGCTTTTCTTACATTCTATAAGGACCTTTGGACAACCTCAAATGCCAACACAGTAAGTCTATTCGATGACCTTCCTAGTAACCTTCCCCGCATTTCTGATTCTGATGCAGTTTCTCTCACCCGGGAGGTTACTAAGAAAAAGGTCTATAGAACCATTTTGGACTCTCCTACTAGTAAGTCCCCTGGTCCCGATGGTTTTAAAGCGGAATTTTATCGTAATTTCTGGCCTATTATTGGTGATCAGATTTATGAGGCTCTTCGGTTCTTCTTTGATAATTCCTTTATGCCCCACCTCCTGGGGCAAAACTTTCATCACCCTTATCCCCAAGAAGGATAAACCTAAAAGTGTTTCTGATTTTAGACCAATTTTGCTTTATAATGTGAACTTTAAAATTATTTCCAAAATTTGGCCAATCGTCTTAAGATTGTTCTCCCTTGTTTGATTGGTCGAGAGCAGGCTGGTTTTGTGTCTGATCGGTGCTCTTTCGATAACATTGTTGTTGTGCAAGAGATAGTTCATACTTTAGAAACCGATATCAAGAACCCTCCTAGGATGTTAATAAAATTATATATCGAAAAGGAAAATGATACTGTCAATTGGAGTGCAATTCTTGCCGTTCTGACTCGCATGAATTTCCCCTAGCCTTGGATTTCTTATATCTCTACTTGTCTTCAATCTTGTTCTTTCTCTCTTCTGATTAATGGAAACCCTTCCCCCTGGTTCTCCTCGTCCAGAGGAGTCTGTCAAGGAGACCCCATCTCCTCCTATCTGTTCATCATGGTGACTTAGATCCTTACTTCTCTCCTTAACTCGGGTCTTGAGAGTAATTGGATCCCGAGTCTCCACACCAATCTTACACATAATTTCAATCATCTCATGTATGCAAACGATTTAATCCTTATCTCTAGAGCCACCAGGGGTGCTGCCCGCAATATATTCCAATGTCTAAATCTTTATTGTAGCATAACTGGTCAATGCCCCAATTATACCAAATACCAAATTTTTTTCCCAACATGGTGCAACAAGCATATTTCCACCCGCATCTGCACTATATTGAATCTCACCCAGGCTTCATTTCCCTTTAAATACCTTGGCATTTTAATCTACCCTAAGTGACTTGCTGCCTCAACCTTTAAACCTATGATTGGTAAAATTCGCCATAATTGTATTCGCTGGAGCAATTTCAATCTTTCCACAGCTGCAAAAACCATTTTGATCAACTCCTATTTACTTTCAATACCAACATACACCCTTTATGTTTACTCCATCCCTGACTCTGTCATCTCTGAAATTACCAAAGCTGTTAGGAATTCTCCTGGAGTAGGAACGGCAATGGAAAAGGCATCCATAATGTGAATTGGAAAGTTATAAATGAAGGTAAATCTGAGGGGGCATTGGTATTAGGAACCTATCTCTTGCTAAATTCTCTTTAATGGAAAAGCACTTTTTTCAAGTATTTGAACAATGATGATGTTATTTGGGTGGGCATCTTGCGCTTAAAATATGGAGATGTTAATTTTTGGAAGAATGGTGCTCCTTCTAAATGCTCCTGGTTTTTAAGAGGACTTCATAAATCCGTAGCCCAAATTAAACCCTTTTGTCTTATTGACTCTGTTGACCCTACTAGCACTTCTTTTTTATGGGATCCCTGGTGCTTTTATATCCCCCATTGCTCTCAAACCCACCTTTATTAATATGAATGAGGATCTTGAAAACCTTTTCATTTCAGATTTCGTCAATGGTGATAGATGGAGAGCCACCCACTTGAATTATATTTTTGGTTCTAATATAAATTTGCAGGTCTTGCTTTCTAGCTCTATTGATATTAACTCCTGTAATCAATGGATTTGGTATCCTGCCTCCAAGCATCATAAAATCTCCACTTCTGTTTATAATCACTTGAATCAAAGCTCCACTCATTCTGATAACTGGCCTTGTTGGGGGCTCCTTTGGAAGCTCAATACTGCCACTCAGGTGAAGCACTTCCTTTGGATTTTATTCCATGGCCGTTTATCTACTTCGAACTTTCTATTTCAAATGAGAATGGGCCCTAATAATCCATGCATATTATGTGGCTTCTCTTCTGAAACCATTGATCATCTATTTTGCCATTGTCTTAAAGCCAACTAGGTTTGGACTTATCTCAATTTAAAGGTTAATATACATATTCATTTCCCTAATGGCTTCACATCTAGTTCTTGGCTTACTGACGGCAATTATTCTACGCACATTGCATCTCTTATTGCTACGAATGCATGGTTTCTTTGGAAATCTCGCTGCAATGTTATTTTCCGTAATGCCAATGTTAATATCCCCACTGCGGTATGTAGAGCCTTAGCCCATGTGCAGGAACATACCAGCTGCAGCAAAAGGTTTGCTCGGCCAGAAACTCATCCTGAATAATTTCTCTGGTGCTGATGAGCTTTTCCTCTTCTCCCATGTCAACACCAACCAGAGCACTAAGGTAAGATCTATTGGTTTCTTTATCTCAAATGCTAATTATGTTGTTGCCATTACAGGCTGCTTTGCTGATGCAATGGATGATTCGCCTTTGGATGATCTTTTCGCAATAGGTGTCGCTCTTCAAACTGCCCTGGACAAACATTTAAACGTCAAGCATGTTTTCGTCAACACGCCCAATTCTCATATTGTCCTCAATAATCCTGATCCTGTTACCACTTGACGATTTAATTCTCAAATTTCGAATATTAGATCTCTCTTAAACAATCATGATTCCCCTTGCATTCATTGCATTCCTGGCGCTTGGATGGTCCTTGCTGTCACTCTAACTTCTTATGGGTTTAACTTCTTAGCTCTCAATCTATTCCTCCTCGGGAAAGATCTGCCCCACTGGATAATGAAGACGTTCATGGATGCTGGTTTCAAATTTTAATTGTTTCAAAAACCTTTAGTTGTATCTTTGCTTTTCTATAAATCTTGGAGTACTTGTTGTTTTGTCTCTTAGTCTTATTTCAATAAATTAGCCCCCTCGGAATTTTTTTTTTTTTTTTTTAAACGTTAACAATTAGTTGGAAACATTGATTTTGTGTTCAACAAATGAAAGCAGATTACAGTAACTACTGATATTTGTTGAATTCTACATATAAAGAGTCCTTTCTTTACATGCAACTTGTATACACAAAACACAATACGTATAAATTGAATTCCATTATAATTAACTGTTATCGGTTTAGACCACACCCGGTTTAAAACTCCACATAAACCATTTAATGGCAGAAAGGCCAGTAACGGGTTAGTGCATCATTTGGTACAATATTAGTTAGTAAATGCACCCCTCTAAATGTCATCTGTTATCTGTGTTATGCACACAATCTCCTGCTTAGTCAAAAGTTGTGAAATATTTCATTTGTAGAGTCATATACTCAAAATAAAAGCAAGCACTGAATACGTCGATTAGCTCTTCATCTCCTATATGCGCAACGCCTATGGTGGTCAGGATACAATACTCAAACTGTAGTTGGGTAAGAAGCATAGCAGCATATGTTTATGTGACATGATGTTGTGGAATAATTGATCATTTATCCTTTGTAAAACATTAAAAACCTGCACGGAAATACCAATCTCTTATTACAGTGATCACCTCTCAAATCTGCTTTGATATGATGTATCATCCTTTGCTTATATAGCATTGGAATTGTACTCAGATAAGCAGGCACCAGAGTTCCCATTTGTCAAGACCAATTACCAGTGAAATCTAGATCGGCAGCATGATGACAGGACTCGAGTTATTATATAAGATGGAGAACTAAACTTGAACTTGATTCCGTAGTGCATAACCCAAAAAATTTGTACTCCTCCAGCTCAATTGAGCAGCCAATTTGTCAGGTCTTCCAGGCATTGAAATTCATGACTGTCAGAAATCTGGATCAACCAATTAACGATGGTCAATGAGCAATCCAATTGATCAGCTGGCAGAGTTTTTTATTACTGCAATGTTATGCAGCCATCCATCCTTTTAACTAAAACAGCAAAAGATCCTGTGAGTCAAATACTTGGTTTCCCTTTCGTTATCAGTCATATTCTTTCGAAGCTATTGATCGACTTAGATCCAACTCTCAAATTTTGGAGGAACACAAACCTGTGTGAACCTATTTTATCCAGAATATATCCAGCTTCAGATTGTTTGCCCATAAACTCATACAGATGAACAGCAGCACTCAAGACAAACCCATCAGGTTTTACAAAACCCTCAACTGATTCAAAGAAAGATAAACCTTCTTTCACAAGCCCATAGTCCAAATATATCCTCATCATCATTCGGCAACAAGCTAAATCAGGCTCCAACCCTTCATGCCTCATTTGAGTGTAGACTCTCTTGGCATCAGCAATAGATCCTTCCCTTGCAAATGCCCTTATGATTTGGTTAAAATGAGCGCAGGTAGGGAGGATTCTTTCATTCTGCATCCTATGAACAACTTCCTCAGCTTTGGAATGCTCCTGGGCTTCTGTGTAGGCTCTAACTAGTGCAAGATATGTAAGGGTATCAGGATAATGGCTATTCTTCTGCATGTCTTGAAAAATATTCTCAGCTTCGTGGTGAAGTCCAGAAGCAGCATAAGCATTGATCATGGTGTCGTAGGTGATCTGCATGTTCATGATGTATCCAAAATGAAGTGTCCTCCATAAGATTCAAACAACTCAAAATAAACCAAAATCACAGTAAATTATAAGTATAAAAGCAAAAAAAAATAAAAAGGAAGAACTGGAAATATCCTTTACTTTTAAATGTGAAAGAACAAAATCTTATGATACAATCAGGGCCAATAATGATTGACAAGTAATGCACTTCAGTATAACATGTTAATTAAACAGTAAGCAAAATAAGTAACCAGGCTATGAGCAGATTCGCTTTATTCACATGATAAATATATCAAAACCAAATACCAGGCTATAAACAGCTGGGATTTAGCTTTATTCACATGATAAATATATGATACCGGCTCAAACAAAATTACCAAACAGCTGTTCTCAATCATTTTGGAATGGTAAACAAGGTGAAGTACTGTGATGCACTGCCAGTGATTTATCGACTATTGTTGGCTGTTGATTTTAGGATACAATTGTTTCCTTATGTGCACTCAAGTAGCAATCATTCTTATGTGCATTTATAATGCCAAGTGGCTAGGGCTATTAGTTTATATTGCAGACCTCTCATAACTTTGCACATTTGAAGATTTTGTGGCAAAGTGCAGATAATAATACCTTTCCAGGCCTTATTCCATTCCCCACCATTTCCTTAAACAATAGAGATGCCTCTTGGGTTTTACCTGTCATATCACACGGGAAAAAACAGTAAGCCAATAACAGAACCAACTATTTTATGTGATCTGCGCGAAATAGAACCATAAACAGGTGAAGGCTCAGAAATGACAAACAATAATGTAAACTGAGATTTAAAAAGGCTATTCCTCTCTTCTATTGTTCCATGAAAAAGGATACTCACCAGCCTTGCCATAGTAACCAATCATGTTTGTAAATGTTTTCTCATATACAGGAATACCAGAATTTTGTGCCTCAGTAAACATTTCGACGGCCTTGTCTAACTTTCCTCCTTGGCCATGCACACTACATTATTTTATTAGACAACAAAACTAGTCTTGTCAATCAGGGGCTAATATTCAAAGAAGAATTTTTACCTTCTGCAAATATAAGCAAGATGATAAGAAATGCTACCTAATCATGGTGTTGTACGTTTGAATAGAGGGTTGAATGCCTGCTGACATCATGCGATTGTATATTTCAATAGATAACTGCAATTTACCTGCATTTGCAAAAATAACATCAACAATTATAATATTAAACTCTGAGCGTGTACTTATGGAACTTCTTGCAAGCTAATATTCTGACCTGCATCCAGCATGGACTTGATGAATGTGTTATATGCAACTGTATCAAGTTCTGTCCCTTGATTGAAGCTATCCCAAATAATGCTTTCTGCCTCCTGATAATTACCTAAGGAGAATTGAATGGATAAGAGCTCTTATCATAAATGTTGAAGTACTGTTATGGGAAAAGATTATGATGAACAAATTGATTGGACAACTCATTTGAAAGAAAAGCCTCTGTTTTATACAGTATGGACAAACATTTGGCAGCATTATAAATGACAAATGGAAGTCATTCTAGTGGTAGTGGAAATTATAGCAACAAAGAAATCGTGGCTCTTTAAACTCATGAAAAATTGCTTACTCAACAATATGTTTATTGCGCAGCAATAATGCTAATTGAAAAATATAATAATAAAAAGTTTTTTTTTTTTTTAATAAAGGAGCTCAAGAGCTAATAAAGTTGGCCAGCCTTATTCAGTGAACAAGGGAAAAAGAAAAGCAAAACTTCCTTATTTTATTATAATGTCATAAACCAAAAATTATTCCACAATCTTTTAGAATAGAGTGCCACTTCAATCTCTCAAGCTTCACATGAAGAAAATAAAAGTGGCATGATAAATTATGAGAAGTGAGCTAGAAAATGCAGGCTACAATTCTCACTTCCCCTGAGCAAAAATTGAAAAGCTATAGTAATTTGAGAAAGAAACAAATAAAACAGAAAAAAAAAAAAAAAGACACTTCCTTAGTTTGGAAAGCTACCATGCTTTGTAAGAGCATTAACAAGAATGCTGATGGCAACCACATCATCAGAATGCCCTTGCTCAATCATTGCTCTGAAGATGTTATTGGCTTCATCAACTTTGCCACATTTACAACAGGCATCAATCATTGAGCTAAAAATGTTAGTTCCAATTCTTGAAGAAACTAATGCAGAAGCAAATGCTGCTTCAGCCTTTTGTAGTTGCCCGTTCCTTCCATAACAAGTAATGATAGAAGCAAGTGCTGCATCCTCAAGTCTCAAACCCTGTTTCTGTGAATAATCATATATAAATTCCGCTTTAACAAGATCTCCTGTAAAACATACAAGCATGTTAGAGCTAAAAATAACACTTTAAAGAAATGCAGGCAAAAGAGTTCCCCGGGCTCCTTTGAAATCTAGTAAAGGGAGGAAAAGGAAAAGGTTAAATCCATTCTGTGCAAGTTCCTAAAAAAAAAGCATGGAGCCAGACAAAAAGAAGATGCTTGCCTTCCCTAACAAATTTGCTGATTAATCGACTGGCTACAGACAGACCAGTGGTTGATTCAAACAAAGAATTCAGTATTTCTTTGGATTTACATGTGTTACCACTCTCCAAATACAAGCAAAGCATTACACCAAATGAATTAGCATCAGGTTTCTCTAAATTATTCAACAAATTCTCAGCTTTCTTAAGGGCCCCTGCCTCCCCATACATGACCACTAAAGATGTCATGGTGGTCTTATCCAAAGTCCAACCAACATTTTCCATCTCTTCAATCATTTCCTCCATTTCGTTTACCATCCCTTGTCGGGCAAATGTTTCTATAACAGTTTTATACAGCCCCTCATCAAACTGTACTTTATCTTTTCTTATTTGAGAAATCAAAGACTTGGCCTTCTCAACAGAACCAGACTTGTTATACAAAGTAAGCAAACTGTTACAGCAGATTGCATCAGGAGGGCCAAACCTGTTGAGAGCTTGAAATGTAATTTCAGAGGAACCTAGATCTCCTTGAGCAATAAAACACCTAAGCAAAGTACGATACGCAAATTCTGAGAACTCCAAACCTCTGGACTTCATACTATCAAAAATATCCAAAGCTTTATCGTAATTACCGGCATTCAAATGCACCTGAGCCATTGCCAAATATGTTTTCTCATCACTGAGAAGACCTAATTTCTCAATATCCCTGAATGTCTTCTGTGCATCCTCATACAAACCAAGTTTACCATATATTTTCACAAGCATGCCATATATAACTTCATCTGGTACAATGCTATTCCTATCCATATCCTTAAAGAGTGAGAAAGCTTTGGAGTAATCATTATTCTTGCAGTGCAGTGCTAGAATTGAAGCAAAGGTATAATTACTTGGAACAATGCCTTGGAGTTTCATCTCTTCATAAAGTCTTAATGCCTCATCCCCTTTCCCATGTTTGGCAGTCAAATTGATCAAAAGGTTGTAAGTAACCTCCTCGGGAATAAACCCAGATTTTCTCATTTTAGCAAATGCATCTAAAGCATCATTAATAAGCTCCTCTTTGACATATGAACCGATTGCAACTGTAAAAGTGAAACCATTTGGTTTTACCCCTACTTCCAACATTTGCTCCCATACTTTGATCACCTTCTCATGCAGTTTTTGCTTTTGCAAAGAAGAAAGCATAAAATTATACACCGCAACAGGGGGTGCAATATCTCGCCTCCGCACAGCAGAGTAAAACAACAGCATGTCCTTATGCCGTCCCCATTTAGCATATGCACACAGCATGGTACCACAAGCAACTTCATCTGGTTCACAACCAGCTTCGAGCATCTCCAAAAAAATCTGCTCAGCAAGCTGAATCTTCCCAACTTGCCCATAAATTCTAAGAAGAATAGTGTAGACAACAACACTAGGTTGATAACATAGCTGCATGTCCAACAAATAGCAGTCAATAGTTAATGCTCAGGATCAGACAATCATTCTATTATTGAACAATCAAGCACGTCATACACAAGAGAAAAATATCAGCAATGAGTTTGTCAAGTATATCTAGAAAATATAAATTACATAAAATTCCTAGATAAAGCATCTTCATGAACAATCACAAAGCATGAAAGTCGCGCAACACTAAGAGTAATCCACGTATCTTGCTCCAAAATATTAAAGCATCACTCTAGAACAACCTCACAGAGCTTTTGGTAATCACAACAACACAACCTAAATAAGAACAAGTTCAACAGGCTAATTTATCATAAAAGCTGATAACTTATATGGTTAATTTCTTTGCACATCCAACAAACAAATAAATTCATACAGAAAAGTCCAGAAATTCAGACGATGAGAATTCCAATCACTGACCTGGAGCTTCATCCAGGCGAAGAAATCCCGGGCCTGCCGCCACCCACGCTGCTCCTTCAAGACCGTGCACATCTCCCTAAAGCTCAGCTTCGCCACAAACGACGACATTACTTCCCGCATATCATACGACCCTTCACGGCGCACAGCGAGGCCCCGAACAGTCTTGATCGCCGCAACAACATGCCCTCCGTAGAGATGCCCGCCAAGATCATCATTCAAGAGCTGTGCCATCTGCTCGGGGGTACGGCGGATCCAGCGGGGGGTTTGGGCGAGGCTGCCCTGGTTACGGCGGAGGCGGCTGAGGTACTGCGCTTTGGCATTGATGATACGGCGAGCATCGTCGTCGGAAAGGGGCTTCTTGGGGTTCTTCTTGTAGGGTTTTGGACGGGGTTTACGGGAGTTACCATCAGAGAGGGTCCAGGGATCCGTTGAGGCAAAGAATACGAAACTTTGGGGGGGTTTGGATGATTTTGAACTAGGGTTTGGGGGTGGCGGGAAGGGAGGCAAAAATGGGGTTTTTAGGGCTTCCATTGACAAGCTTGCAGGGTAGCCGTTAGCGGGAAGAAGGAAACAATATAATATAATATCTTCATCTATTTTTTTAGACAAAACCCTGTAAAATATGTTAATTATTTACTGTGCTCTTCTTGCCAAAAATCCCCTAAGTTTGCAATATTGACAAAAACACCCCATTAATTTAGAAATCCCTAAAAACCCCTTCCTTTTAAACTCAATGTTTTCCAAACCCTAAACCATGTAATTAAGATTAACGGAGTTATTTTTAAATTTTATGGACGAAATTGCCCTTGCATGGGAAGTCGTGGCACTGCAACCATTTCGGCGGTTTGAGAGGAAGTGGGGGGTTTTTGTTAGGGTAACCCCAAGAGACGACTTTACTGGAGCCGTATACTTGTTTTTTCTCAACTTCCATATTCAGCTTTTCCCTTTCTGAATTTGTCTCTACCGGCACATCCTCTGTAATTTCAGCTTTTCCCTTGCCACTAGTGTCTCGAAGGAGAAGTCCCGTGCAAGTATTCGGCATTTCATTAGTTTACAATCTAAGGTATTGATTATGGTTTTATGTTAACTATTCTGTTATAAAGAGAGATTTTTTTTCAGTTTTGTTTTGTGGTTATGTTTTTATTGGAAGATATTGAAGTCTGCAGGGGGATTTCTCGACCGAGGTTTTGTTAGTCTGCAGGGGGATTTGTCGGCTAGGGTTTTGTTTTGTTTTACATTTTCGTCTGTGTACACGATCGAAATAGTTTTTCGATTGTTATGATTTGTGTAATGTTTATAATATACGTTTTCCCTTTCATTTGATATGGTTGCAGTTTTACAAATGAAGTTTACGTTTAAATATAGTTATCTCTGTTTAAGTATTGTTGTCTATGTTTAAGAAACTAGGTCTCTGTTTAACAAGTGATATCTCTGTTTAAGAATTGAGACGTTACCGTTTAAAACCTTATATTTTCGGTTAAAAATTTGTGAAAACTGCTGAATGTGTTGTTATTGTCGCAGGCATGTGATTATGGCGGTCAACCTAGTTAATGGGTGATGCTACTTGACACCGGTAGTAGAGACTTTGGCTGAATTGAAAGTTCACATGACCCCTCGACACTAGGAGATCATTAGAAGGACACCGTTTGCAGCATTTACTGAGCTGGAAGCTGTACTCCAAGAGAGGCCCTTCTTGATTCTTTATTGCAAAGGTATGATGGCCGCACCAATAAATTCAAGATCGGGGAAAGCCTGCTGAGTTTCAGGCCTGAAGATGTGGCCCTTGTTCTTGGTCTGTGTTGCGATGGAGATGCAGTCGTGTTTCAGAAGAAGAAAACACGCTCAGCTTTTGAAGAGAGGTATTTATCAAATACCTACGAGAGACACAGAGACTTCATCAAGAGCAATCTTGAGCAACTTGTTCGACAAAGGGGAGAAGAGGAAAATTTTGTCAAACTTCTGATGGTGTACTCATGGGTACAATCCTCTTCCAAAATACCTCATGCTCGGTTCCGAACTGGATCGCTGATTATGTCGATAATCTACCTAGCATGGGGTGATATGCATTGGCGCATGCGGCGTACAAGTGGCTTATGGAGGACATTCAACAAGCAGCCGCTCGAGTGCAAGCTAGATGCACGGGGAAGAAGACCAACACAGGGTACATTAAGGGTTGTTCGGTCGCGCTGAACATCTGGTTTTACGAGCTGACCCGAACCAGAAAGAAAGTCCGTTTCGGTAAGATGCCAAGGATGCTGTGCTACGGTGAAAGTAGTTAATGGAAGCAAGCGACGATAGAAACTAGTTTGTCATCTCTCGAAGGAAAAGAGGTAATAAATCATGAATAATTTGTTTAACAGTAGTAGTTAATGTTTACATATAGTATTTAGCGTTTAACAGTGTTTATTTTCCTTTTAAAATTATTCTTCGGAGTTTAAACATTTTTTTTCCGTTTAAAAACATGCGATACCATTTAAATATATAAGTTAAATGTTTAAATTTATTTGTTATTGTTTAAACTGAATGATTTCGCTGAGATTGTTTGGTTTACATATGTTAGTTTCCTGAGCTGGTCTCGGTGAATGCTGATGAAGTTATATTTGTTCGGGGCAACCGCCGGGTGGATGCTATTGCTCCGGAACCACTTGCTCGAAGGCAAGATAAGAGACCAACCTCTTCCGTGAGTGCTCAACGTCGTTCTTCTACTTCCAGGCCAATGCGCGCACGCATTCCTCGGCGCCGGAGAAGCCATCCCCTACCCCGCTCGATTGCAACACCCCCCCCCGACCACGACAACGACAGTCTCCCCGATCACCTCAATCCCCCGACCGTGGCAGCCCCCCTTGAAGGCACTAGGCGACGATGTCACTGTAACTCTTCTGCATGCGTTCCAGATATTAATCACCGAGTTCCCTCGGCTTGTCGCTCGGGTTGAGGCATTGGACGGACGGTCACAATCGACTACGCCGTCCCTCCAAACAAATGAAGCACCTAGGGGAACGATGTGTCAAAATTTGACGACGATGACTGCATCGGGATGGCCATTCCAAGACGGCCACATTCTAAGAAACTTGCAAAAAAGAGGAAAACAATAATGCCTCTGTCTCCATCACTGGCTGACGATGAAACAACAGCAGCACCATCGGCGGCTGATGCTGTTATTGAGTCTGTCGCCGTTGGTGACATGGCTGTCATAGTGGAGAAGATCATAGATTATGTTGTCATTGCCGCAGTTGATAAGATCGTTGACTTTGTTATCAAGAAAATCCCTGCACGGTGGAATCGGCGCCCGACAATGCGGCATTGAAGGTGGACACTATCCCTGAAAAACAACAACCAACTAAGGGTGTGTGTCCTGTTGATGCTATTGCCGTGGGCGCGACTGAGAAGATCATTGACTCAATCCCAGCTGCTGATAGTGCCGCATCGAAGGTAGACACAATCCCACAATAAAAAGAAGCATGTAAAAATATGTCTCCGGTTTATGCTGTCGTCGTGCTCGCATCGAAGGATGATGCTGCTGGTGCTAAACACTGACAACCATCAACAACAGTACCGCATGATGATCCCAAAACAACTGTTGACGAGGGGTAAGGGAACACCACCGAAAAAACAATGAGAGATATGATCCTTGCCAACCAACAATATGACAAAGTTCAGAAAGACTTTGTTCCGAAGAAGAAAAAATACCTTGGACAATCGCGCCTCAACAAATTCGACTAGGAGTTGATAAGGATCTTTCTCAATTGCTCTATGAACAAGTAAGTTTAAAGGTTTTATGTTATTGTTTAAATTTGTATGTTAAATTAAATTTTTATACTTACTATTTAAGTATGTATAATATCATTTAAATATTTGCTATATCGTTTAAATATTTACAATGTCGTTTAATTATATCTTTTACAGTTTAAATACAGGACTGTCGTGTGGATGAATGACTGTCTCATCACCACACGGCTAGACTATTCACGCTGCTTGAGGGGAAGGAGATGGTCTCAGACGATGTGATGGATACTTTTGTATGCATTATACAAAAGTTGCTGAGCAGAATACCATATCCTTATAAGAAGAGCGCCTCCATCGCACGACCACTGGCTCTGTTTATGTCAAAGCAAAATGACGCGTCTGACATGACTTTCACTATGATCGTTGATGCCACGCGCAAGCTGCATGATGTTGACATTGTCATCCTCTCGATAATCATGAACGACCACTTCCATGTCTTGGTCCTTGACAATAACAAACAAGAATACAAGCATTATTTTTCATGCCAAAGTGAGGTGTACGACAAAGACACGTTAGAAATGGTAAGCTCTTTGCTAAATAGAGTTTGACTAATAGTGTTTGGTAAATAATCGGTATTCTAATCTGAAATTGTATATCTCGATAGCGTACTCTATTCGACACGTGTATCGATATGGAGTGCGGCGAGACGTTAATGATAAAGTACCCACTAGTCTACGACATTGAAACCCCACGACAAAAAATAGGAAGTGTCGACTGTGCCGTCTATGTCATGCGGTTTATCGAGTAATTACTCAACGATGAAAAGCTATGGCTAGTACAAACGGACTTCCTTTATCTGAGATTAAAGTATGTTGCCCGCATACTTAAGGAAGGGAGGGCAGTTGGCATCACTGAGAAAGGGGGGTCTTCGACTGCGGGGAAATAGAATTGCCATGATCTTGTTTGTTTTCAAATGTAATTCGATGATGTCGTTATAAATTTAAATTCAATTCATTGTTTTTGAAGAACATGAAAATTTTTTCAATGTAAATTTACTAGTCTGTATACTTAAGTATTTAACTTTCTTTGTTTAACTTTTAACTTTATTGTTTAAATATTAGTGTTTACATTTAAAATAAAGTAGTATCCGTTTAAACAAATAACGTAGGAAAATATGTTAAAATAAAGTAGTCTCTGTTTAAACAAACACTATCTCTATTTAAATATATGTGTTACATATTAAGAATAAGAGTTTCTCTGTTTAAATATCAAAAGTTGGGACACAATTAAATTTATTTCTTTTTAAAAATTTGTTTATTTACAATTCTTAGTGAGTGACAGTTGCAAGATTTGCGATTGTGACTGGAGTCGTGACAACGGCTGCAATGTAACTCGCAGACCTCAAACACTTGCGACTCGATCCTCTTTCGTCTAGAACGCCCAAGTTACCTTCTCTTCACAGGCGGTTGCAAACGTAGTTCACAATTTCCGTCCGTAGGCTTGTCATCATCAGGTATGGGGAATATAGCTTCCTTATACGCTAGTTTGTAATTGTCGACTGTGAAGTATCCGCTAATAAATCGATGAATGTTGGTGTCTGTTTGCATTATTACAGTGCAAGCGTGTTTGCACGGGATACCATAAACTTGCTATCTGTGACATGAGTATGTTTTGATGACAAGATCTACAGAGTTGCTGCACTGGTCAATCACTTCATAACGATCATCGACACAATAACCAACATGAAGATTTCGGCTATCCTCAACAAGTATCTCTACCTTCGAATGTATGTCTGGGCATAAGTAGGTCTCCCATTTGTTCGCTTGCTCACGGCAGTTGCATAACATGCGCATCAACTTGAACCTGTATAACGTAGAACACGAACACTTAAACAATGTTAAGCAAAGACATTGATAGTTAAACAGAAACACATTTTATTAGACAGTAGGATAATAAGTTAAATGATGAGGCCGATAGTTAAACACGGAAAATGATATTTAAACATATCTGAAATGCTTTAAAGGATAAGACCAATTCTTAAGTGTAAATCAATATTCAAGTACCTTATGGAAGCGACCATTTTCGTCACCGGTAAATGCTGAGCTTCTTTGATCCAAGCATTGAACGACTTCGCGACATTTGAATACATCTTACCTAAACCTTCAACTCTGAAGAGATAATTCGACCAATGTGCCATATCCGATTTATTAATCAACCAGTGATGGGCTTCGGGTATGTGGCTTGCGGTTCATTCACGGTATCATCGAATTTTTTAGCCGTAGATATCCACACAATACAAAAGTATATAGACCAGCACTCCTCCCTCAATGCTTTCCCAACTCTGGCGTTGGCTTTCATAAAATTGGCCTCCAAGTGTCGAAAACAGTATGCATGTGGGAAAGAAGGGAAGACTCTCACAATAGCATTCACAAAGCGCTTGGACCTGTCCGACACGAATGTAATTATCTCATGATAATCTCCTTCCTCGTATAAAGCATCACCTACCTTGGATATGAACCAAGTCCAATTGGCATCGGTCTCGTTGTCGACAATACTGAACGCGACGTGGAAAAAACCTTTATTTCCATCTTTGCCTGTGTCACCCAATAGAGTACCTCGATACTTTCCAAGGAGGTGGGTACCATCGAGAAACAGCAGCGGCCTGCAAGCCATCTTGAATCCCACAATACACGCTCTGAAAGAAAAGAATGCACGTTTAAAACGCTCACCGTCTCTTTCCACAATCGCAAAACTGCAGGGGTTTGTCTCAACCACCTTATCCATGTACCAAAGTAACAAATTGTAGCTGGAGATGTCGCTGCCATCGAGGACTACCCGGGCATGCTCTTTTCTCAACCAAGCCTTCTTGTATGGAATGTGGACACTATGTTCCCGCAACATGTCCTTCTGAATGTCGATGGCTTTATATAAGGGCCGGTCCTTGAGCTTCTGAATCACTCATGTGGTTACCCATTTTTTGGACGCTTTCGGATGTGAGGCCAAGCCTATTCTACCATCGCAAGTGTGTGACAGGTTGATTGTCTTAATTCTGAAAGTATTTTTATTATATTCTTTTGATGCATGAAGGCCCCATTGACAACCAATGGCAGCGCATTCCACAGTCACCTGGTGTTTTTTGTTCTTTATGAATTTGAAGTCAGAATTCCGTTTGATTGCAAAATTTTGAAGTGCGTTCCTGAAATGTTCAACACCTTCAAAACATTGTCCGATATCCAATGACAACACTTTAGAATGATCTGAAGAGGAAGGAAGGTATCCCATACCGTTAGGGTCACCATGGGGTTGACCGGGAGCGCTCACAGAATTTGAATTCCTGCCAACACTTCAGTTTAAATGGAAAAGATCAATATTTTAAGCAGAGACATAATATGTTTAAAGGATAAATTCCAAATATAAATGTTAATTCAAATATTTAAATACTGACAAATAAATTTAACAAAGAAGATAAAGTTTAAATGTAAACGCAATATATTTAAACAAAGACTGTCAAAGTTAAACATTAATGAACTTATACAACTAGATAAACATAAAAGAGAAGAATCTTACAACGAGAAAAACTCATTTTCAGTAGGATTTGACAATGGCACATCGTCTGTCTCGACAACAAGATCGACGACAGCGCATTTGAAGATGGAGTACACGTGATACATCCGTTGGAAGTCAACATCGTTTTCTATTGGACAAGTTGTTGTATATCCATCGGGTGTGATAAACTTCACCCTGACACGGGAAACATCGAGACCCCATCGCTCAAATATCTCAGCTAACACCGACTCCCAAGAAGTCAGCGCTGTGAACATTAGCACTCTTCCCTCCCCGTTGTAGCTAGCAATACCACAAAAACTCTTCATAATATAATGGCAGAACTCAAATTGAACAAACCAAATGAGGAGAAGAAGAAGAAGATGTAAAGAGCCTTCTAAACTTTGTTTCACAAAAAGCAAGCAGAAAAGCAAACAAAAAAAGTGCACAATTGTATGCATAAAGTTTAGACATGATGTGATTGGGCGATATTTTTCCCTCCATCGCAAAGGCAAAAAAAAGAATTTCATAACATGGACCTACTTGAAGTGACCGACAAGGAGTAATCCCGAGAGACAATCATTACTGGCGCCGGTTATACTTTTTTTCTCTTTCTGCCTCTTCCGGTTTTCTTTTCGGCTAGGCATTTTTGTCTCAAAGTTCTTCTTCATTTTCCACCATTGTCTTGAAGAAGTATTCTGCATTTCATCAGTTTGCAGTGTGAGGTATTGAGCTGAGGTGGACGCCGTTGAAAAATTTGTGTTTATGGTTTTTTTTTTTCAAAATGATGGAATGATATGCGGCCGCTTGACTGCAAGTGACGCACAAGTGGCTGATGGACGACGTCCCACAAGCGGCCGCTTGACTGCAAGCGAGATGCACTTGGAAGAAAGCAAGTGACGATTGAAGCCATATTGCCATCGTTCGAAGGAAAGGAGGCAATAAATCATGAGTATCTTTTTAAACTTCAATATTTATGTTTAAAAAATGTGATTTAGTGTTTAAACTATCGGTTCATTGTTTACATATTTTGGATATCGTTTAAACACATATGTAAACTATTTAAATATTTTCATTTAATTGTTTAAAATATATGTTATTGTTTAAATTGAATGCACCCTCGACGCCGTTCACTTAATGGCACCCCCTCCCCCGACGGCAACATCCCCTTTATTCATGACACTGATACCGTGTAAATACATTGTACCTTATTTAACTATAACTGATGTTGTTTAAATATTATTTTCATTATTTGATTTCTAAGTTTGATATGCATAGGCGCAAGCGACTCATAAGTGGCTGATGGAGGACGCCCCACAAGCAACCGCTTGAATGCAAGCGAGATACGCCGGGAAGAAAGCAAGCAACGATAGAAGCCATATTGTCATCGCTCGTAGGAAAGGAGGCAATAAATCATGAGCCTCTGTTTAAACTTCAAGCTTTTATGTTTAAAACATGTGATGTAGTGTTTAAATATTTTGGATATCGTTTAAACACATATGTAAACCGTTTAAATATTTTCATTTAACTGTTTAAAAATATATGTTATTATTTAAATTAAATGCGCCCTCCAAGCCTAATGACACCCCTCCCCCGACGGCATCATCCCCTTTATTCATGACACTGATACCGTGTAAACAACATTGTATCTCATTTAAGTATAACTGATGTTGTTTAAATATCATTTTCATTGTTTCATTTGTAAGTTTATCAGTTTAAACAAAATTGTGTCACCGTTTAAATATCATTGTTTTTGGTTTAAATACAGTTGTCACTGTTTAAATAATAAGAGTTTTTGTTTGACTTTTTGTTTATTTACAATGCCATTTTTGTTTCTCAAAATGTTTAAGTACAACGTTAGGAGAGAATGTCTCTGTTTAAATATCAAAAGTACTCAAATAAGTTTGTTTCATTTAAAATATTTAAAAATTTACAATGCCTAGTCGGACCTCGGATACTTGCGACTCGATCCTCTTTCGTCTATTAAAAATGACGAACATGAAGATTTCGACTTTCCTCAACAAGTATCTCTACCTTCGAATGTATGCCCGGGCATAAGTAGGTCTCCCATTTGTTCGCTTGCTCACGACGGTTGCATAACATGCGCATCAACTTGAACCTGTACAACGTTAAACATGAATAATTAAACAAGGTTAAACAAAGACAATGATATTTAAATAGACAAAATTATATTTAAACAATAATATTAGTATTTAAACGAGGAATGAGACAGTTAAACGCAGACTATGATGTTTGCACAGTAAAGAAAAGCTTTTAAAGGATAAGAACAATTCTCAAGTGATAAATATGAACTCCATCTGAAAGGATGCCTCATGGTCATCATCCTCTGGAGAATCTTCCGCAATCAAGCAATAGGTGAAAACTTTCTTTTCTTGCTCAAGTTGAAATACCCGCTTAATTGCTTAAGCATCATCCTTTGCTGGAGAATCATCCGCATTCAAGCAATTACGCGGGCATTCCGACTTGGGCAAGAAAAGATAGTTTAACTTGTTGCGTGATTGCGGCTGATTGATTCTCCAAAAGAGGATGATCATGAGACATCCTTTAAGATAGAGTTGATCTCAAAAATGTGGTTTGATTGAAGCGAATATCCTGGACACATGAAGAAGAAACTCATCCGAGAAAAAACAGAGGAGGAGGAAGGGGAAAACAACAAGTAAGAGAACACGAGTAAAGAAGAAGGTAAGGCAATCGATAAATATGGGGTACCCGGATAATGCTCTGCCTAGGACGATCGTTTGAAGTGCAAGAACCCTCTATTATGCTTCCTAATCAATGCAATAGTGAGTCATGGAAATCCTTCATTACATAGTCCCAAATCTAAGGTCAACCATGCCTAACTCTATACATGTCCCAGAGGAGAGATTAGATAACCTCTCAACCTCGCACTCGCATAGAGTTGCAATGAGCTCTAGGGATTCCAAGTGATAAATCTCTTCCTAATTATAGACCTAACCCTTTGGTCCAGGTTGAAGGTCCCTAACCACGATTAAGCCCTAGATACTAAGATCACCTCAACGCTTCACTCCGTTGCACTCGCAACTAAGCCCCAGCGGAGGGTCATCCCTTAGACCATTCACTCTATTATGGCCTCAAAGAACTCGAGGAACAGAGGTAGAATCTATCACGTCAGAGGGGAAAGGGGACGCTCCTGTACCTCTCGACTCATCCTCTCAACCCTCTCCAACCTAGCTTTGTCTAACGCTTGTGGTGTGCCACTCACTCACAAGGTTACCAACAAGGACTCTCAACCCTAGTGTCACTCTAGGGGAAATATTCATACAATCAAGCATTCAAGGTTGGAACTCGCAACAAACATCAATTAATTTAAAGCATAATAAAGAGATTCAATGAAACAAATACATCCTAGGGTTCACAAATACCCAAGTACCCACTAGGGGTTTAGCTCTCCATGGAGCTAAGTATAATCAAAGAAATAGAATGTAAAAGCAATGAATCCATAGAAAACCCCCTCGATGGTCGTGTCGATGGTCTTGTGGAGAGTCATCTACTCGTCGCAAGGGATCCTTTGTCCGGCCTAGGATACACCTCACCGGATCGGTGCCGATGAAAGCTCTCTCCCAATAACTTTCTTACAAATGACGCGCGATGTTAGAGCCGTAGAACCTCTCCAAAACCTTAGCCAATACCCCTCAAAACCCTAGCCGAAGCCCTCTCTCAAGTTGGGGAAAAGATGGAGTAAAGAATGCTGAAATCGGGGCTGAATCGGTGTTAAATAGGGCTGGAATCAGGCGACTACACGGGCCTGTGGATTTTTCACACGCCCATGTGGAATTTCCACACGGGCGTGGATAATTTCCACACGCCTGTGTGGATTCTCTGAATCCCTATTTTCTCGGCCGCTGTGAACATTGATGCTACAGTACTCTGCTACAGTATCCGGCCTGAATAGCTTCCCGAATCCATGCTTTCATCGGGGTAACGCAAACGGACACACATTCACGTCGTGGCTCACTTACTTCTTTAATGATAGACAAGTTGGTGGAGCTCTTGTTCTATGTGCATAAGTCGGAATGCTCGAGTGTGACTGCTCTTGTGCCCCTCCAAATGGATGTGCCAACTCGAATACGAGGAGGTTGGCACACACTCTAGCATCTCACACCTGACCTATGTCTTCGCGTTTGAACTTTAGCAAGACTTCCTCCAAAATCAGTGCATTGTGATCCACATTGGCTTCTTTCCTTCATAATTGGTTTCACAACCCTACCTGCATAAAAGTAACATAAAAACACACATATTAATGTAAAAACCCGAGAAAAGTAATCCTCAACATAAGGAAAGAATGCTTCGCATTCATATCACACAAGCACTTATCAACAATCGTATTGATACATCTGGTTTTGTATAATTATACATAGTTTCAACTGTGAAAAATACATATATATATATATATATATATATATGTTTTAATTATTCATTTCATGTATTTATTTTAATAGTTACGTATGCCTTGACTTTTAATGATTTGTCAAACCATGTGTGCATATTAAAATGATTTTTACCAGCAATGCTTGTGCAATTGGTTTTCATTCATGGTATGGCAATGGTATCATGGATCTGGACTTTACGAGTATTATGCATGTACTATACTATGGAGCTTTTACAGATTTGGATGTGTGGACTTTAGTCCAACACTGTAGTGGGGGTTCCACGGTCCTGCCTGATGGAAGGCGACATGGTCAACCTTGAGTTTACCCTTAGTTAAGAGGTGTGTAGAGTCATTGATAAGATTTAGTTCTATTGAGAAATCCAGGGTCACCACACGGGGATCTCAATGACCAACGTTAAGGTAGCGAAGACCTTGATGGCTCTCAACCTAGTCGCGGCGATGGCTAAGTCAGGGAGTGTTTTTAGGCTAATGAATTGAGATTGGTTTTACAGTTTAGTCGTGCATAACATGTTATTTTAGATTGTGATAAAGGAGTGAAGCCCAGCTATCGCTCTTAGGAGGGCAATCTCTCACAAAAATTTACATTTCCTGGGAAAATTGATTTGATGATGATTCATGATGAATCTATGTTTTAAAAGCTCTTAAAAGTTGTATTTTTGCCAAAATTCTGGTATATGGGAAAGTTGGGAAGTTATTTGTTGATCTTTATATACTTTATATACGCTATACTTAATTATTTGAAATTATTGAGCCACTAAAAACCAACTAATATGTGTTACAGTTGCAAGAGCAAGACCCTACTAGATTGCCTGTGCAAGTATAGAGCCAGTCAGGGTTGAGTTCAGGGTTACAGTGGGCCCCATTTCTTTCTATTATTGGTGTCATGATTTTCTAGCGGTTGTACCCGCATGTTGGAGTAATTATGTGTCTTGTATTCATGCTTTTAAACTTATAGCTAGTGTAAAGTTGATAGTCATGTTTGTAAGTCTAATTTTGTTTTAAAAGGGGTGTCAGTTTTCTAGTTAAAATGGATTTTTAACTGATGGATGTCACATTTACCTTGGTAAAAGGGGTGGGTGTAACAGAGAGAGTCTCTCCATTGCCTCTTGGCAGTTACACAAGCTGAAAGAGTTGACAAAGACCTTTGAAAAACTTTTAAATCTAGCTATGATGTCCAATGCATGGTGACTGCTCTCCTTGAGAAGTCCTCTCCATTACCTCTTAGCAGTCACATGAGCCAAAAGAGTTAATATAAATATGATGAAATAAACAAAGAGCCTCTGTGAGGTACAATGCATCGGAACTCTTAATGAGAGTCTCGCCACTGCCTCCTGATACTCATAAGGGTCTCAACATTCATCAAAATGAAGGAGAATCAAGTTTATGATTTGTAACCATAGGAACACAACTTGAAATCCACAAGAAATTTTAAATGCAACTCAGTTAAAGTCATCAAGTTACTAATTATATCATGTAAGAGGTCATGGTTTGATGATGTACAAGTCAAGGCTCCAAGGAAAAAGAGATTTAAGACTTAAAAACTCAAATGGAGTGACAAATGGACTCTAGAGTCTCAAAAGAAATGAAGTGTTAAAGACCTAAACGAGTTTCACAAGTCAAAATTTTTTAAGACTTCACCGTTATGAAAAACCGAAGTCTTCAGACATCAAAAAAATTAAAAAAGGATCAAGTTGTAACTCACAAAAATAGTGGGGGTTAGACATTGAGGCTCAAACAACACCCAAGATGCAAACTAAAGAAATCATAGATGATTGAAGTCAAAAAAGTCAAGAGAGACATTCAAGCATGCTTTCTAAAAAAAAAAAGTCGGAAGAAACTTAAATATTGCGATCCTATTCACATTATTGAATAGGCACAAATCAAGTGAAGATGGTTGAGAATTAGGAAAATATGGTTATGAGAACTAAAATTCCTAGTTTATGTACTTTCAATCAAATCTATGTACTCATGTTTTTTTAAAACAATAAAACTTAATTTTATGTTTGTCTATTCTTCATTTACACTTGCTCTTAATTAGAGGTTCCCATGGCATCGTCTGGGGTAATTAACATTAAGGGCTTGCTATTAATGGAAGTCATAAATCCACAATCCGTTGAAGTCTAAAAAAAAAAAAAAATTAAAATTGGATTTGTGATCTTTCATTTTTTTAACCAATCTAACCCTAATTAAAGACCGGCTAAGAAAAAAGGAGCCCACAAATTTTGGCACGCCCGGTGGACCCATGACTTCTCCTCCCATCTCTGAAGCAATTGTGAATGAAACGGTTTAAAAAATTTATTATAAGATATTAATGTGAAAACTCTTTCTTGCGTAGAATTTTGCGATGCCATCAGTAAACAACAACACTGCGGCTTGTACCATCTTTCTGGGAGAGAGTACTCAAGTGAAGCTACCTCATGCTTCTATGTGCATGGGTCTTGCTAGAGCAGAGATCAATTTTGGAATAGCTTATGACTATGTCACATTTGTCCCAAGTCCACCACCATCATTAGCTGAAGTTCATGTTTCACATTTACCATCAAAGGAACGCCGACCGAATGTGATACCACCTACTGAGTTCCGAAAGGATGCTCCAACTGAAAGAACATTGGTCTTTAATAAACTCACTTTTCCAAAGAGAGTTTTGAACATCGAGAATGGAGAGGATGATGAAGAACCTTCATTCACTATCACAACTAAAGGAGAGAAGAGTGGCATTTTCAAGAAACCCAAGGTAACCCTAACAAAATTCTTTGCAATGAGACACCTAAGGCGGATTAAGAGAAAAGTATCTTCGCCTCATGAGAAAGGGAATTTTGTTACATTCCAAGATTCAAGAAGGGGTTTATTTGGTTCATTTGCAAACTCCTTTGAAGCACTGCGAATGGTCAAGGAGAACTCAATGATTAGCAAGCTTCGCTCTTAATGTAGTGACAGGAGGAAAGGGGGAAGGCTACCAAAGTCTCATTATCAGAAGGAGAATTTTGGGAAGAAGATTTGTAATAATTATGTTTCTTATAAGAAGTTGCAGATGGAGAAGATGACATCAATGGAATTCTCCTTAAGGAAGAAGAAGCTGTTCCTTGAGTTGCGAGCTTCTGTTTCTGAGCGACCTGCAATTCCTAAGGGATAAGCATGTAAGAAGCTAAAGGAGGCACATGGGGCCACACCCTCAGATTCTCGCTTGAAGTTTCAATGGAGGAGACAAACAGATGAAAAAGTAGAAGACCTCAAAGTATATACAGTATGAGTAATTACGAAAGGCTCAGAACATCAACCTGAAGCAGGTTGTCCCTTCACCAGGTTGAGGAAAAAAACAATGGTTAGTACAAGTGGTATGCCAGAAGAGGAACTTAATCAAGTGATGCAAGAAAGAGCCAAGGCTAATCACAAGCAGATTCAAACTCCTCCTAGGAGGAATAATGATTCAAGTGATGAAGAAGATAACAATCTTGTTTTTACATCCAATAAATATCCTGTTATTGTAAAGATTAAGAAGTAACTATATCAATGAGAGAAAAATCACATATCAATGATGCAAAACTGTTGTCTTCTTGACTGGTGTTATCTCTCGGTTGAGCGATCAAGTCTAAAACTTATTCCAAGATAACTCAACGGCCTTGCATAGGTGACGTTCATCTCCGCAAACTAATGATTTTCAAAGGAGAAATCCAGAAGATAGTTGCTACAGAGCTAATGCAAGCTAAAGGTGGTACATTCAAAAGTGATGGTGATAAACCATACCTGAGTTATCATGATCAAATGGCTTTCCCCAAGGGATACAATGTCATAGGAAATCCAGATCAACACCTGGCCCACTTTGTGACAGCATGTGGAGACACAAGCAACAATTCCTCTCTCGTATTTCAACAATTTGCCGCAAGTTTAGCTGGAGTAGCATTTGAGTGGTATGCAAATTTGCCATTTGAATCTATCCAAACATGACAATAGATGAGAGAATCTTTCAGAGTTCAATGTGGAGGAGTAAGTGATAAAATTACTATAGTAGATCTGGCTAGTACAAGAAGGAATAAGGATGAGAAAGTTATTGATTATGTGATATGATGGCACAATTTGAGTATCAAATGTGAGCAGCCACTTGATCAAGTACAAGTTGTGGGATTACTGGTGGCAAACATTCATAATTGGATGGCACCTTTCCCAGCTCATCCGAAATATATACATTCTAGGACTTCATTTCACAAGGTAAGAAGCTAGAGACAAGTAGTTTGAAGATGGAACCTATGATGCAATCCATAAAGTCTGATAAGGAAAAGTCACAAAAACCAGAAGTGTTAGACATGTGGCATTTGTGACTGATAAAGTGAATAAGGATGTAGCACCAACCAACTATAACAAAACAAAGCCACCAGTGCTAGGAAAAGAAATAAACCAGCTAAACCCTCAAGCTCTCTACAAGAAAGGATGAGTAAGAAATATTCCTTCAGAAAGGATAAGGTTATGAAGATATTCAAAGATGCGCTAAAGGTGGGTTTATAACTACCAGAAAGCAAGGGGCCAAAAGAAGTGGATAAAAAAGACCATCTAAATTTTTGCCCATAGCACAAAGTGTTGAGATATTCAATCGACAATTACTCTGTGTTTAAAGATTGGGTTGAGTGACAATATCAAAAAGGGAAGATCACTTTGTGTAAAAGTGTGCTTCTCGATCAACCAGCTGAACACACCAATTGTATATTAGTTGCACTACAAGAAGAAACTCTATGGGGCAAAGTACAAATGGCGCACCATAAGACATACAAATTGGAGCAGCTTCCGGAGTTCCTAAAGAGCATGCTCCTCTAGGAGTCCCAAAAGGTCTACGGGAGATTTTTATTTCAAAAAGGTCAAGAAAAATGTTGAAGAGATTAGGAGAGCTCCGTGGCATCAAGTGGCAGAGAGCTCAAGATGCTGATGAGAAGCCTAAGCAAAAAACCAAAAACAATAAGAAGACTAAAAACAAGAAAAATAAACATAAGCAGGTGAAGCTAGTTGAGTTCCCCGTAAGAAGTCAATTATAGAAGAATATATTGACTCATTGGAAGATTAACTGCAAAAGGAGAGAGCTCTAATTACATTATGTGATTACTTCCTTGATGAGGTTAAAGAGTTGCATGCGGAGTTGGATAAGTCTAAAGGTGAAGAGCCCATGATTGAAACTTGTAGAGTTATTACTATTTATGAAGAAGAGGTACAAGGAGATAATGATGAAGATGAGCTTGAGCTCAATTACCTAGATGAGGATAATTGTATGATCAACATGGGAAGCCTTATATCAGTAAGAAGCAAAAGAAAAGACAAGCTTTTAAAGAAAATATTCGAATGGAGAATATGAGATTGCAATAAATAGTAACCCGATCTTCTGGTTCAAGTCAGTAATCAGTAAAAGAGAAACCAAGAAGGGAACCTAAGTACAAGATACTTAGGAAAGTGATACCACGTGAGGAGATTCCATCCTTTATCCAAAGGGTGACATATAACCTCTCCTATATGAAGCCGCATGTTCCTAAAGATGACATTCCTTCAAATGAATCTGGAGTTATTAAATCTGCATGCTCTTTCTTGAGCAAGAGTGAGTTATAATTTCAACATAGAGAAGATCGAGAAGACACCATGAAACAGAGAAGTAAACCTCAAACTTCGAGAAATGCAGAAGACCAAAGCTTTATTCTAAGAAGGAATAAAATCCACATGTTATTTCAAAAGGTGATTGAAGATGGGTTATTGCTTCCAAAGGCCAAAAGGGATGTTGGTCCATGCAAGAAGAATCACCCCAACTATTGTCCTTTTCATTGTTTAATAGGACATGCATTAGAAGACTGTCATGGATTCTAAAGCTGGTTACAGAAAGCAGTCAAGTCTGGTGCTACAAACTTATCTGATGAATACCTTGAGCTGTCAAGTATTTAAAAAAGTTTCCAGCTCAACTGAGTGTCTTTGACGCATTGATGATATTACAAGAGCTAAGAGAGACTCTTATCCATGTTTTGCTGAACCTTGAAGAATATCAAGCTTATTTCGCTAAAGCTCACATGACGAAAGCTCTCTATACTTTTGGGTCACCATCAATTAAGTTTTCTAAGAAATATCTGCTGTTGGGAACAAGGAAGCATAATAGACCCTTATATGTCACTGGACCTTATGATGAAATTAGACTGAACTGAATTCTTGTGGATTTGGGCGCCTTAGTGAATTTGATGACATTAAAGACCCTACATGCCTTAAATTTGGAGACATACCACTTGTCAACTAAAAAGATTATTGTCCAAGGATTCAATCAGCATAGTTAAAAGGAACTTGGGTCAATTACTCTACCCATCGAGATTGGAAAGTTGACATAAGAGGTGAAGTTTATGTCATCAATACCGGTGCTTCCTATAGAGCATTGTTGGGAAGGCCATGACTACATGAGAATTATGTGGTCCTCAACGTTACACCAATGTATGAAGTATGTAAAAGATGATGAGGTATATCGTATCTATGGGGAGATTCAACCATTTCGTGTGTATGAAATCCACTTCGATGAAGCACGATATTTTGTAGATGCACCAAAAGGGGGCAAGCTTTTAACAACCAAAGATGATGCCGTCATAAAAGTCACTAAGACTACCAAGCTCACTCAAAAAAATTTTTGATCTTACCTTTGAAGCCACATTTTGGAAGTGACACGGATTCTTCAGAAAAACTCATCACATTCTATGTTCCATCTCATCATTGCAAAGAGAGAGGGATCCTCTTTTACAAGTTTGATTCCAATGAGTTTAATAATGAAGACTTTTCAATAACCAAAATGACAGAGGATGAGGAACCTTGGCCTTTAATATTCCCAAACTATTATCCTCCCTAGCTGAGGAAATTAGTGAAAAGAGTGGTATTGGCTTAAGACATTTGAAGAGTAGCCAGCTTCCCTTTGAGTGGCTTTGGAAACCTTTCAAGAACCCTATGCAAAGTTAAGTCTTGAATAAAAGTGGGTTTGGATTTCAAGAAAAACAATGATATGAATGCCACATGGTATCAGCTTCTGATACATTAGATGAGAAGAATGAAGGTTTAGTTAAGGACAACATTGGTTATCCAACAAATGATGTAAAGCTTATAGACGCACCTCCTGAGCTTGAAGATGAAGGACAAGTGACAATTGATGAGTTGGTAAAAATTAACTTAGAAAGTAGGGATGATCCCAACCCCACTTTTCTAAGTGCACAATTGAGTCAAGAAGAAAAAGAATCCGTACGGAACATCCTTATAGAGTATATTGACTGTTTTTCTTGGAGTTATAAGGAGATGTCGGGTTTGGATATAGAGGTGATAGTGCACAAACTTGCCATTAACCCAAAATTTTCACTAGAAAAACAAACATCACGAAAGATAAAGTTTGACTTGGAGGAAAAATTCATTAATGAAACAAAAAAGTTAATTGAGTGTCGTGGGTTTCATATAAGTAGTGCAGTATCCCTGGATTGGATCACCAATATAGTGCCCCAAGTTAAAAAAAATAATGGCAAATCAAATATGAAATGATTTTCCACACCTGTCATGAAAATCATGATTACAACATCTTCATATGAGATGTTTTTCATAGATGTTATTCTGTATAAACAAATCAAGATGGACCAAGAGGATGAAAACACATGTATGCCAACACCAATTAGTACCCACTACTACATTGTTAAGTTGCTTTGGGCTAAAGAATGCAGGCAAACATATCAAAGAGCCATAACCAAAATCTTTGATGACTTGATTCACCGTTGTGGAATGTCATGGATTACCTGCAAAAGACACTCAAGAGATCACCTCAAGGACTTGAGAAGACAGATCATATTAGAAAATACAACTAAAAACAGAACTCAAAAAATGTACATTTGAGATATTATCTAGAAATTAAAACCTTGGTTTCATTCATGATCACATAGAATAAAGATTGATCTCTTTAAAATTAAACAATTATCGAAATACCACCCTCAAAAGACACAAAAAACAGTTGAGGTCCTTCAAGGATGCTCATATATTCGAGTCCATCTACTGACCTTTCAGAAAAGACAGCAAGCCATTAAAGTTAGTAAATAAGAACACACCCTTTGCGGATGAAGAATATCGGTTTTGAAGAAATCAAACATTACCCACTAACCACCCTCAATTTAGCAGCACTAATTACAAAGCCATCGATCCTACATACAACAACTATGGATGAATCAAAGCTCTACTTGCTCAAGAGAATGAAGAGGACAAGAGAACACCTTATACCAAACCTGCCAACAATATGTTAGCATCGAAAATCATATAGACACCAATTGAAAAACAATGTTTTTCATTAGTGTTTGCAGTTAAGAAATTGAGGCATTATTTTTTCTCATATAGGGTTCTTCTTATCTCAAGAATAGACCCACTCAAGTACTTAATGACCAGGCCACAACGCACTGGAAGATTAGAAAAATGGGTGTTGATACTAATGGAGTTTGATATAACTTATACTCCACAAAAAACAATCATAGGAGAAGCATTGGTTGACTTCCTTGTTCTGCATCCTTTGGCTGATGTTTCTCTATTAAAATGTGTGATCTTCATAATGAGGGAGGCATTGATTATAGAAAAGAGAATAACAATATTGAAAATGTATCTTGATGGAGCTCGATCCAAATCCACTATTAGCCTAAGATTCCACACATGTCGAGTCGGTGTCGACTCCATATTTTCTTTTATTATGCCTGATGGATTTTAAAATACCCTTTTATTTAGTAAATCCATGCACT